>NW_026990346.1:0-249729 GCF_963921805.1 Phalacrocorax carbo | reverse complement strand
TGGCCCCGATCCGGTGCGGTTTTTGCGCGGCGGCCCGTTCCGCGGGCCGGATCCTCTCTGGTTTTTGCGCGGTAGCCCTGATCCGGTCTGGTTATTGCTCGGCGGCCCGTTCCGCGGGCCGGATCCGCTCCGGTTTTTGCGCGGCGGCCCCGAGCCGGTCCGGTTTTTGCGCGGCGGCCCGTTCCGCCGGCTGGATCCGGTCCGGTTTTTGCGCGGCGGCCCCGATCCGGTCCGGTTTTTGCGCGGCGGCCCGTTCCGCGGGCCGGATCCGCTCCGGTTTTTCTGCGGCGGCCCGTTCCGCGGTCCGGTTTTTGCGCAGCGGTGCATTCTGCGGGCCGGATCCGCTCCGGTTTTTGCGCGGCGGCCCCGATCCGCTCCGGTTTTTGCGCGGCGGCCCGTTCCGCGGGCTGGATCCGCTCCGGTTTTTGCGCGGCGGCCCCGATCCGGTCCGGTTTTTGCGCGGCGGTGCGTTCCGCGTGGCTGGATCCGGTCCAGTTTTTGCGCGGCGGCCCCGATCCTGTCCGGTTTTTGCGCGGCGGCCCATTCCGCAGGCCAGATCCGGTCCGGTTTTTGCACGGCGGCCCCAATCCGGTCCGGTTTTTGCGCGGCGGCCCGTTCCGCGGGCCGGATCCGCTCCGGTTTTTGCGCGGTGGCCCCGATACGGTCCGGTTTTTGCGCAGTGGCCCGTTCCGCGGGCCGGATCCGGTCCGGTTTTTGTGCGGCGGCCCCGATCCACTCCGGTTTTTGCGCGGCGGCCCATTCCGCAGGCCAGATCCGGTCCGGTTTTTGCACGGCGGCCCCGATCCGGTCCGGTTTTTGCGCGGTGGTGCGTTCCGCGGGCCGGATCCAGTCCGGTTTTTGCGCGGAGGCCCCGATCCGCTCCGGTTTTTGCGCGGCGGCCCATTCCGCAGGCCAGATCCGGTCCGGTTTTTGCACGGCGGCCCCGATCCGGTCCGGTTTTTGCGCGGTGGTGCGTTCCGCGGGCCGGATCCGCTCCGGTTTTTGCGCGGCGGCCCCAATCCGGTCCGTTTTTTTCCGCGGCGGCCCGTTCCGTGGGTCGGATCCGCTCCGGTTTTTGCGCGGCGGCCCCGATCCGGTCCGGTTTTTGCGCGGCGGCCCGTTCCGCGGGCCGGATCCGCTCCGGTTTTTGCGTGGCGGCCCCGATCCGGTCCGGTTTTTGGACGGCGGTGCGTTCCGCGGGCCGGATCCTCTCTGGTTTTTGCGCGGTAGCCCCGATCCGGTCTGGTTTTTGCGCGGCGGCCCGTTCCGCGGGCCGGATCCGCTCCGGTTTTTGCGCGGCGGCCCGTTCCGCGGGCCGGATCCAGTCCGGTTTTTGCGCGGCGGCCGCGAGCCGGTCCGGTTTTTGCGCGGTGGCCCCGATCCGGTCCGGTTTTCGCGCGGCGGCCCGTTCCGCGGGCAGGATCCGCTCCGGTTTTTGCGCGGCGGCCCCGATCCGGTCCGGTTTTTTCCGCGGCGTCCCGTTCCGCGGGCCGTATCCGCTCCGGTTTTTGCGCGGCGGCCCCGATCCGGTCCGGTTTTTGCGCGGCGGCCCGTTCCGCGGGCCGGATCCGCTCCGGTTTTTGCGCGGCGGCCCCGATCCGGTCCGGTTTTTGCGCAGCGGCCCGTTCCGCGGGCCGGATCCTCTCTGGTTTTTGCGCGGTAGCCCCGATCCGGTCTGGTTTTTGCGCGGCGGCCCATTCCGCGGGCCGTATCCGGTCCGGTTTTTGCGCGGCGGCCCCGAGCCGGTCCGGTTTTTGCGCGGCGGCCCGTTCCGCCGGCTGGATCCGCTCCGGTTTTTGCGCGGCGGCCCCGATCCGGTCCGGTTTTCGCTCGGCGGCCTGTTCCGCGGGCCGCATCCGGTCCAGTTTTTGCGCGGCGGCCCCGATCCGGTCTGGTTTTTGCGCGGCGGCCCGTTCCGCGGGCCGGATCCGGTCCGGTTTTTCTGCGGCGGCCCGTTCCGCGGTCCGGTTTTTGCGCAGCGGTGCATTCTGCGGGCCGGATCCGCTCCGGTTTTTGCGCGGCGGCCCCGATCCGCTCCGGTTTTTGCGCGGCGGCCCGTTCCGCGGGCCGGATCCGCTCCGGTTTTTGCGCGGCGGCCCCGATCCGGTCCGGTTTTTGCGCGGCGGTGCGTTCCGCGGGCTGGATCCGGTCCAGTTTTTGCGCGGCGGCCCCGATCCTGTCCGGTTTTTGCGCGGCGGCCCATTCCGCAGGCCAGATCCGGTCCGGTTTTTGCACGGCGGCGCCAATCCGGTCCGGTTTTTGCGCGGCGGCCCGTTCCGCGGGCCGGATCCGCTCCGGTTTTTGCGCGGTGGCCCCGATACGGTCCGGTTTTTGCGCAGTGGCCCGTTCCGCGGGCCGGATCCGGTCCGGTTTTTGTGCGGCGGCCCCGATCCACTCCGGTTTTTGCGCGGCGGCCCATTCCGCAGGCCAGATCCGGTCCGGTTTTTGCACGGCGGCCCCGATCCGGTCCGGTTTTTGCGCGGTGGTGCGTTCCGCGGGCCGGATCCAGTCCGGTTTTTGCGCGGCGGCCACGATCCGCTCCGGTTTTTGCGCGGCGGCCCATTCCGCAGGCCAGATCCGGTCCGGTTTTTGCACGGCGGCCCCGATCCGGTCCGGTTTTTGCGCGGTGGTGCGTTCCGCGGGCCGGATCCGCTCCGGTTTTTGCGCGGCGGCCCCAATCCGGTCCGTTTTTTTTCCGCGGCGGCCCGTTCCGTGGGTCGGATCCGCTCCGGTTTTTGCGCGGCGGCCCCGATCCGGTCCGGTTTTTGCGCGGCGGCCCGTTCCGCGGGCCGGATCCGCTCCGGTTTTTGCGTGGCGGCCCCGATCCGGTCCGGTTTTTGGACGGCGGTGCGTTCCGCGGGCCGGATCCTCTCTGGTTTTTGCGCGGTAGCCCCGATCCGGTCTGGTTTTTGCGCGGCGGCCCGTTCCGCGGGCCGGATCCGCTCCGGTTTTTGCGCGGCGGCCCGTTCCGCGGGCCGGATCCAGTCCGGTTTTTGCGCGGCGGCCGCGAGCCGGTCCGGTTTTTGCGCGGTGGCCCCGATCCGGTCCGGTTTTCGCGCGGCGGCCCGTTCCGCGGGCAGGATCCGCTCCGGTTTTTGCGCGGCGGCGCATTCCGCAGGCCAGATCCGGTCCGGTTTTTGCACGGCGGCCCCAATCCGGTCCGGTTTTTGCGCGGCGGCCCGTTCCGCGGGCCGGATCCGCTCCGGTTTTTGCGCGGTGGCCCCGATACGGTCCGGTTTTTGCGCAGTGGCCCGTTCCGCGGGCCGGATCCGGTCCGGTTTTTGTGCGGCGGCCCCGATCCACTCCGGTTTTTGCGCGGCGGCCCATTCCGCAGGCCAGATCCGGTCCGGTTTTTGCACGGCGGCCCCGATCCGGTCCGGTTTTTGCGCGGTGGTGCGTTCCGCGGGGCCGGATCCAGTCCGGTTTTTGCGCGGCGGCCCCGATCCGCTCCGGTTTTTGCGCGGCGGCCCATTCCGCAGGCCAGATCCGGTCCGGTTTTTGCACGGCGGCCCCGATCCGGTCCGGTTTTTGCGCGGTGGTGCGTTCCGCGGGCCGGATCCGCTCCGGTTTTTGCGCGGCGGCCCCAATCCGGTCCGTTTTTTTCCGCGGCGGCCCGTTCCGTGGGTCGGATCCGCTCCGGTTTTTGCGCGGCGGCCCCGATCCGGTCCGGTTTTTGCGCGGCGGCCCGTTCCGCGGGCCGGATCCGCTCCGGTTTTTGCGTGGCGGCCCCGATCCGGTCCGGTTTTTGGACGGCGGTGCGTTCCGCGGGCCGGATCCTCTCTGGTTTTTGCGCGGTAGCCCCGATCCGGTCTGGTTTTTGCGCGGCGGCCCGTTCCGCGGGCCGGATCCGCTCCGGTTTTTGCGCGGCAGCCCGTTCCGCGGGCCGGATCCAGTCCGGTTTTTGCGCGGCGGCCGCGAGCCGGTCCGGTTTTTGCGCGGTGGCCCCGATCCGGTCCGGTTTTCGCGCGGCGGCCCGTTCCGCGGGCAGGATCCGCTCCGGTTTTTGCGCGGCGGCCCCGATCCGGTCCGGTTTTTTTCCGCGGCGGCCCGTTCCGCGGGCCGGATCCGCTCCGGTTTTTGTGCGGCGGCCCCGATCCGGTCCGGTTTTTGCGCGGCGGCCCGTTCCGCGGGCCGGATCCGCTCCGGTTTTTGCGCGGCGGCCCCGATCCGGTCCGGTTTTTGCGCAGCGGCCCGTTCCGCGGGCCGGATCCTCTCTGGTTTTTGCGCGGTAGCCCCGATCCGGTCTGGTTTTTGCGCGGCGGCCCATTCCGCGGGCCGTATCCGCTCCGGTTTTTGCGCGGCGGCCACGAGCCGGTCCGGTTTTTGCGCGGCGGCCCGTTCCGCCGGCTGGATCCGCTCCGGTTGTTGCGCGGCGGCCCCGATCCGGTCCGGTTTTCGCTCGGCGGCCTGTTCCGCGGGCCGCATCCGGTCCAGTTTTTGCGCGGCGGCCCCGAGCCGGTCTGGTTTTTGCGCGGCGGCCCGTTCCGCGGGCCGGATCCGGTCCGGTTTTTCTGCGGCGGCCCGTTCCGCGGTCCGGTTTTTGCGCAGCGGTGCATTCTGCGGGCCGGATCCGCTCCGGTTTTTGCGCGGCGGCCCCGATCCGCTCCGGTTTTTGCGCGGCGGCCCGTTCCGCGGGCCGGATCCGCTCCGGTTTTTGCGCGGCGGCCCCGATCCGGTCCGGTTTTTGCGCGGCGGTGCGTTCCGCGGGCTGGATCCGGTCCAGTTTTTGCGCGGCGGCCCCGATCCGGTCCGGTTTTTGCGCGGCGGCCCATTCCGCAGGCCAGATCCTGTCCGGTTTTTGCGCGGCGGCCCGTTCCGCGGGCCGGATCCGCTCCGGTTTTTGCGCGGCGGCCCCGATCCGGTCCGGTTTTTGCGCGGCGGCCCGTTCCGCGGGCCGGATCCGCTCCGGTTTTTGCGCGGTGGCCCCGATCCGCTCCGGTTTTTGCGCGGCGGCCCGTTCCGCGGGCCGGATCCACTCCGGTTTTTGCGCGGCGGCCCGTTCCGCGGTCCGCGTCCGCTCCGGTTTTTGCGCGGCGGCCCAGATCCAGTCCGGTTTTTGCGCGGCGGCCCGTTCTGCGGGCCGGTTCCGGTCCGGTTTTTACGCGGCGGCCCCGATCCGATCCGTTTTTTGCGCGGCGGCCCCGATCCGCTCCGGTTTTTCCGCGGCGGCCCGTTCAGCGGGCCGGATCCGGTCCCGTTTGTGCGCGGCGGCCCCGAGCCGCTCCGGTTTTTGCGCGGCGGCCCGTTCCGCGGGCTGGATCCGCTCCGGTTTTTGCGCGGCGGCCCAGAGCCGCTCCGGTTTTTGCGCGGCGGCCCGTTCCGCGGGCCGCATCCGCTCCGCTTTTTGCGCGGCGGCCCGAATGCGGTCCGGTTTTTGCGCGGCGGCCCATTCACGGGCCGGATCCGCTCCAGTTTTTGTGCGGCGGCCCTGATCCGGTCCGGTTTTTGCGCGACGGCCCGTTCCGCGGGCCGTATCCGGTCCGGTTTTTGCGCGGCGGCCCCGATCCGCTCCGGTTTTTGCGCGGCACCCGTTCCGCGGCCCCGATCCGGTCCAATTTTTGCGTGGCGGACCGTTCCGCGGGCCGCATCCGGTCCGGTTTTTGCGCGGCGGCCCGTTCCGCGGGCCGGATCCACTCCGGTTTTTGCGCGGTGGCTCCGATCCTGTCCGGTTTTTGCCCGGCGGCCCGTTCCGTGGGCCGCATCCGGTCCGGTTTTTGCGCAGCGGCACCGAGCCGGTCCGGTTTTTGCCCGGCGGCCCGTTCCACGGGCCGGATCCGCTCCGGTTTTTGCGCGGCGGCCCCGAGCCGGTCCGGTTTTTGCGCGGCGGATCGTTCCGCGGGCCGGATCCGCTCCGGTTTTTGCGCGGCGGCCCCGATCCGCTCCGGTTTTTGCGCGGCAGCCCGTTCCGTGGGCTGCATCCGGTCCGGTTTTTGTGCCGCGGCACCTATCCGGTCCGGTTTTTGCGCGGCGGCCCGTTCCGCGGGCCGGATCCGCTCCGGTTTTTGCGCGGCGGCCCCGATCCGCTCCGGTTTTTGCGCGGCGGCCCGTTCCGCTGGCCGGATCCGCTCAGGTTTTTGCGCGGCGGCCCGTTCCGCGGGCCGGATCTGCTTCGGTTTTTGTGCGGCGGCCCCGATCCGGTCCGGTTTTTGAGCGCGGCCCGTTCCGCGGGCTGGATCCGCTCCGGTTTTTGCGCGGTGGCCCTGATCCGGTCCAGTTTTTGCGCGGCGGCCCGTTCCGCGGGCCGGATCCGCTCCGGTTTTTGCGCAGCAGCCCGTTCTGCGGGCCGGATCCGCTCCGGTTTTTGCGCGGCGGCCCCGATCCGGTCCGGTTTTTGCACGGCGGCCCGTTCCGCGGGACGGATCCGCTCCGGTTTTTTGCGCGGCACACATTCCGCGGGCCGGATCCAGTCCGGTTATTGCGCGGCGGCCCAGATCCGCTCCGGTTTTTGCGCGGCGGCCCGTTTCGCGGGCCGGATCCGCTCCGGTTTTTGCGCGGCGGCCCCGAGCCGGTCCGGTTTTTGCGCGGCGGCCCGTTCTGCGGGCCGGTTCCGCTCCGGTTTTTGCGCGGCGGCCCCGATCCGGTCGGGTTTTTGCGCGGCGGCCCGTTCCGCGGGACGGATCCGCTCCGGTTTTTTGCGCGGCACACATTCCGCGGGCCGGATCCAGTCCGGTTATTGCGCGGCGGCCCAGATCCGCTCCGGTTTTTGCGCGGCGGCCCGTTTCGCGGGCCGGATCCGCTCCGGTTTTTGCGCGGCGGCCCCGATCCTGTTCCGATTTTGCGCGGCGGCCCCGATCCGCTCCGGTTTTTCCGCGGCGGCCCGTTCAGCGGGCCGGCTCCGGTCCCGTTTGTGCGCGGCGGCCCCGAGCCGCTCCGGTTTTTGCGCGGCGGCCCGTTCCGCGGGCTGGATCCGCTCCGGTTTTTGCGCGGCGGCCCAGAGCCGCTCCGGTTTTTGTGCGGCGGCCCGTTCCGCGGGCCGCATCCGCTCCGGTTTTTGCGCGGCGGCCCCGATCCGCTCCGGTTTTTGCGCGGCGGCCCGTTCCGCGGGCCGCATCCGCTCCGCTTTTTGCGCGGCGGCCCGAATGCGGTCCGGTTTTTGCGCGGCGGCCCATTCACGGGCCGGATCCGCTCCAGTTTTTGCGCGGCGGCCCCGATCCGGTCCGGTTTTTGCGCGGCGGCCCGTTCCGCGGGCCGTATCCGGTCCGGTTTTTGCGCGGCGGCCCCGATCCGCTCCGGTTTTTGCGCGGCACCCGTTCCGCGGCCCCGATCCGGTCCAATTTTTGCGTGGCGGACCGTTCCGCGGGCCGCATCCGGTCCGGTTTTTGCGCGGCGGCCCGTTCCGCGGGCCGGATCCACTCCGGTTTTTGCGCGGTGGCTCCGATCCTGTCCGGTTTTTGCCCGGCGGCCCGTTCCGTGGGCCGCATCCGGTCCGGTTTTTGCGCAGCGGCACCGAGCCGGTCCGGTTTTTGCCCGGCGGCCCGTTCCACGGGCCGGATCCGCTCCGGTTTTTGAGCGGCGGCCCCGAGCCGGTCCGGTTTTTGCGCGGCGGATCGTTCCGCGGGCCGGATCCGCTCCGGTTTTTGCGCGGCGGCCCCGATCCGCTCCGGTTTTTGCGCGGCAGCCTGTTCCGTGGGCTGCATCCGGTCCGGTTTTTGTGCCGCGGCACCTATCCGGTCCGGTTTTTGCGCGGCGGCCCGTTCCGCGGGCCGGATCCGCTCAGGTTTTTGCGCGGCAGCCCGTTCCGCGGGCCGGATCTGCTTCGGTTTTTGTGCGGCGGCCCCGATTCGGTCCGGTTTTTGCGCGCGGCCCGTTCCGCGGGCTGGATCCGCTCCGGTTTTTGCGCGGTGGCCCTGATCCGGTCCAGTTTTTGCGCGGCGGCCCGTTCCGCGGGCCGGATCCGCTCTGGTTTTTGCGCAGCGGCCCGTTCTGCGGGCCGGATCCGCTCCGGTTTTTGCGCGGCGGCCCCGAGCCGGTCCGGTTTTTGCGCGGCGGCCCGTTCTGCGGGCCGGTTCCGCTCAGGTTTTTGCGCGGCGGCCCCGATCCGGTCCGGTTTTTGCGCGGCGGCCCGTTCCGCGGGACGGATCCGCTCCGGTTTTTTGCGCGGCACACATTCCGCGGGCCGGATCCAGTCCGGTTATTGCGCGGCGGCCCAGATCCGCTCCGGTTTTTGCGCGGCGGCCCGTTCCGCGGGCCGGATCCGCTCCGGTTTTTGCGCGGCGGCCCCGATCCGGTCCGGTTTATGCGCGGCGGCCTGTTCCGCGGGCCGGATCCGCTCAGGTTTTTGCGCGGCGGCCCCGATCCGCTCCGGTTTTTGCGCGGCGGCCCGTTCTGCGGGCCGGATCCGCTCCGGTTTTTGCGCGGCGGCCCCGATCCGGTCCGGTTTCTGCGTGGCGGACCATTCCGCGGGCCGCATCCGGTCCGGTTTTTGCGCGGCGGCCCGTTCCGCGAGCCGGATCCGCTCCGGTTTTTGCGCGGCGGCCCCGATCCTGTCCGGTTTTTGCGCGGCGGCCCGTTCCGCGGGCCGGATCCAATCCGGTTTTTGCGCGGCGGTCCCGATCCTGTCCGGTTTTTGCGCGGCGGCCCGTTCCGCGGGCCGGATCCGCTCCGGTTTTTGCGCGGCGGCCCGTTCCGCGGGCCGGATCCGCTCCGGTTTTTGCGCGGCGGCCCCGATCCGGTCCGGTTTTTGCGCGGCGGCCCGTTCCGCGGGCCGGATCCGCTCAGGTTTTTGCGCGGCGGCCCGTTCCGCGGGCCGGATCTGCTTCGGTTTTTGTGCGGCGGCCCCGATCCGGTCGGTTTTTGCGCGGCGGCCCGTTCCGCGGGCCGCATCCGCTCCGGTTTTTGCGCGGCGGCCCATTCAGCGGGCCGGATCCGGTCCGGTTTTTGCGCAGCGGCCCCGATCCGGTCCGGTTTTTGCGCGGCGGCCCGTTCCGCGGGCCGGATCCGCTCCGGTTTTTGCGCGGCGGCCCCGAGCCGGTCCGGTTTTTGCGCGGCGGACCGTTCCGCGGGCCGGATCCGCTCCGGTTTTTGCGCGGCGGCCCCGATCCGCTCCGGTTTTTGCGCGGCGGCCCGTTCCGCTGGCCGGATCCGCTCAGGTTTTTGCGCGGCGGCCCGTTCCGCGGGCCGGATCTGCTTCGGTTTTTGTGCGGCGGCCCCGATCCGGTCCGGTTTTTGCGCGCGGCCCGTTCCGCGGGCTGGATCCGCTCTGGTTTTTGCGCGGTGGCCCTGATCCGGTCCAGTTTTTGCGCGGCGGCCCGTTCCGCGGGCCGGATCCGCTCCGGTTTTTGCGCGGCACACATTCCGCGCGCCGGATCCGCTCCGGTTTTTGCGCGGCGGCCCAGATCCGCTCCGGTTTTTGCGCGGCGGCCCGTTTCGCGGGCCGGATCCGGTCCCGTTTTTGCGCGGCGGCCCCGATCCGCTCCGGTTTTTGCGCGGCGGCCCGTTCCGCGGGGCGGATCCGGTCCGGTTTTTGCGCGGCGGCCCCGATCCGGTCCGGTTTCTGCGTGGCGGACCATTCCGCGGGCCGCATCTGGTCCGGTTTTTGCGCGGCGGCCCATTCCGCGAGCCGGATCCGCTCCGGTTTTTGCGGGGCGGCCCAGAGCCGCTCCGGTTTTTGCGCGCCGGCCCGTTCCGCGGGCTGGATCCAATCCGGTTTTTGCGCGGCGGTCCCGATCCGGTTGGTTTTTGCGCGGCGGACCGTTCCGCGGGCCGGATCCGCTCCGGTTTTTGCGCGGCGGGCCCGATCCTGTCCGGTTTTTGCGCGGCGGCCCGTTCCGCGGGCCGGATCCGCTCCGGTTTTTGCGCGGCGGACCCGATCCGCTCCGGTTTTTGCGCGGCGGCCCGTTCCGCGGGCCGGATCCACTCCGGTTTTTGCGCGGCGGCCCGTTCCGCGGTCCGCGTCCGCTCCGGTTTTTGCGCGGCGGCCCCGATCCAGTCCGGTTTTTGCGCGGCGGCCCGTTCTGCGGGCCGGTTCCGGTCCGGTTTTTACGCGGCGGCCCCGATCCGATCCGTTTTTTGCGCGGCGGCCCGTTCCGCGGCCTGGATCCGCTCCAGGTTTTGCGCGGCGGCCCCGAGTCGCTCCGGTTTTTGCGCGGCGGCCCGTTCCGCGGGCCGGATCCGCTCCGGTTTTTGCGCGGCGGCCCGTTCCGGTCGTTTTTTGCGCGGCGGACCGTTCCGCGGGCCGCATCCGCTCCGGTTTTTGCGCGGCGGCCCCGATCCGGTCCGGTTTTTGCGCGGCGGCCCGTTTCGCGGGCCGGATCCGCTCCGGTTTTTGCGCGGCGGCCCCGATCCGCTCCGGTTTTTGCGCGGCGGACCGTTCTTCGGGCCGGTTCCGCTCCGGTTTTTGCGCGGCGGCCCCGATCCGGTCCGGTTTTTGCGCGGCGGCCCGTTCCGCGGGACGGATCCGCTCCGGTTTTTTGCGCGGCACACATTCCGCGGGCCGGATCCAGTCCGGTTATTGCGTGGCGGCCCAGATCCGCTCCGGTTTTTGCGCGGCGGCCCGTTTCGCGGGCCGGATCCGCTCCGGTTTTTGCGCGGCGGCCCCGATCCGGTCCGGTTTTTGCGCGGCGGCCTGTTCCGCGGGCCGGATCCGCTCCGGTTTTTGCGCGGCGGCCCCGATCCGCTCCCGTTTTTGCGCGGCGGCCCCGATCCGCTCCGGTTTTTCCGCGGCGGCCCGTTCAGCGGGCCGGATCCGGTCCCGTTTGTGCGCGGCGGCCCCGAGCCGCTCCGGTTTTTGCGCGGCGGCCCGTTCCGCGGGCTGGATCCGCTCCGGTTTTTGCGCGGCGGCCCAGAGCCGCTCCGGTTTTTGCGCGGCGGCCCGTTCCGCGGGCCGGATCCGTTCCGGTTTTTGCGCGGCGGCCCCGATCCGCTCCGGTTTTTGCGCGGCGGCCCTTTCCGCGGGCCGCATCCGCTCCGGTTTTTGCGCGGCGGCCCCGATCCTGTCCGGTTTTTGCGCGGCGGCCCATTCACGGGCCGGATCCGCTCCAGTTTTTGTGCGGCGGCCCTGATCCGGTCCGGTTTTTGCGCGGCGGCCCGTTCCGCGGGCCGTATCCGGTCCGGTTTTTGCGCGGCGGCCCCGATCCGCTCCGGTTTTTGCGCGGCACCCGTTCCGCGGCCCCGATCCGGTCCAATTTTTGCGTGGCGGACCGTTCCGCGGGCCGCATCCGGTCCGGTTTTTGCGCGGCGGCCCGTTCCGCGGGCCGGATCCACTCCGGTTTTTGCGCGGTGGCTCCGATCCTGTCCGGTTTTTGCCCGGCGGCCCGTTCCGTGGGCCGCATCCGGTCCGGTTTTTGCGCAGCGGCACCGAGCCGCTCCGGTTTTTGCGCGGCGGCCCGTTCCACGGGCCGGATCCGCTCCGGTTTTTGCGCGGCGGCCCCTATCCGCTCCGGTTTTTGCGCGGCGGCCCGTTCCGCGGGCCGCATCCGCTCCGGTTTTTGCGCAGCGGCCCCGATCCGCTCCGGTTTTTGCGCGGCGGCCCGTTCCGCGGGCCGGATCCGCTCCGGTTTTTGCGCGGCGGCCCCGAGCCGGTCCGGTTTTTGCGCGGCGGCCCGTTCCGCGGGCCGGATCCGCTCCGGTTTTTGCGCGGCGGCCCCGATCCGCTCCGGTTTTTGCGCGGCAGCCCGTTCCGTGGGCTGCATCCGGTCCGGTTTTTGTGCCGCGGCACCTATCCGGTCCGGTTTTTGCGCGGCGGCCCGTTCCGCGGGCCGGATCCGCTCCGGTTTTTGCGCGGCGGCCCCGATCCGCTCCGGTTTTTGCGCGGCGGCCCGTTCCGCTGGCCGGATCCGCTCAGGTTTTTGCGCGGCGGCCCGTTCCGCGGGCCGGATCTGCTTCGGTTTTTGTGCGGCGGCCCCGATCCGGTCCGGTTTTTGCGCGCGGCCCGTTCCGCGGGCTGGATCCGCTCCGTTTTTTGCGCGGTGGCCCTGATCCGGTCCAGTTTTTGCACGGCGGCCCGTTCCGCGGGCCGGATCCGCTCCGGTTTTTGCGCGGCACACATTCCGCGCGCCGGATCCAGTCCGGTTTTTGCGCGGCGGCCCAGATCCGCTCCGGTTTTTGCGCGGCGGCCCGTTTCGCGGGCCGGATCCGGTCCCGTTTTTGCGCGGCGGCCCCGATCCGCTCCGGTTTTTGCGCGGCGGCCCGTTCTGCGGGCCGGATCCGCTCCGGTTTTTGCGCGGCGGCCCCAATCCTGTCCGGTTTCTGCGTGGCGGACCATTCCGCGGGCCGCATCCTGTCCGGTTTTTGCGCGGCGGCCCGTTCCGCGAGCCGGATCCGCTCCGGTTTTTGCGCGGCGGCCCCGATCCTGTCCGGTTTTTGCGCGGCGGCCCATTCTGCGGGCCGGATCCAATCCGGTTTTTGCGCGGCGGTCCCGATCCGGTCCGGTTTTTGCGCGGCGGACCGTTCCGCGGGCCGGATCCGCTCCGGTTTTTGCGCGGCGGCCCCGATCCTGTCCGGTTTTTGCGCGGCGGCCCGTTCCGCGGGCCGGATCCGCTCCGGTTTTTGCGCGGCGGCCCCGATCCGCTCCGGTTTTTGCGCGGCGGCCCGTTCCGCGGGCCGGATCCGCTCAGGTTTTTGCGCGGCGGACCCGATCCGGTCCGGTTTTTGCGCGGCGGCCCGTTCCGCGGGCCGGATCCACTCCGGTTTTTGCGCGGCGGCCCTGATCCGGTCCGGTTTTTGCGCGGCGGCCCGTTCTGCGGGCCGGTTCCGGTCCGGTTTTTGTGCGGCGGCCCCGAGCCGGTCCGGTTTTTGTGCCGCGGCCCTTTCCGCGGGCCGGATCCGCTCCGGTTTTTGCGCGGCGGCCCGTTTCGCGGGCCGGATCCGCTCCGGTTTTTGCGCGGCGGCCCCGATCCGGTCCGGTTTTTGCGCGGCGGACCGTTCCGCGGGCCGGATCCGCTCCGGTTTTTGCGCGGTGGCTCCGATCCGGTCCGGTTTTTGCGCGGCGGCCCGTTCCGCGGGCCGAATCCGGTCCGGTTTTTGCGCGGCGGCCCCGATCCTGTCCGGTTTTTGCGCAACGGCCCGTTCCGCGGGCCGGATCCGCTCCGGTTTTTGCGCGGCGGCCCCGATCCGGTCCGGTTTTTGCGCGGCGGCCCGTTCTGCGGGCCGGATCCTCTCCGGTTTTTGCGCGGCGGCCCGTTCCGCGGGCCGGATCCGGATCGGTTTTTGCGCGGCAGCCCCGATCCGCTCCGGTTTTTGCGCGGCGGCCCGTTCCGCGGGCCGGTTCCGCTCCGGTTTTTGCGCAGCGGCCCCGAGCCGGTCCAGTTTTTGCGCGGCGGCCCGTTCCGCGGGCCGGATCCGCTCCGGTTTTTGCGCGGCGGCCCCGATCCGGTCCGGTTTTTGCGCGGCGGCCCGTTCCGCGGGCCGGATCTGCTCCGGTTTTTGTGCGGCGGCCCCGATCCTGTCCGGTTTTTGCGCGGCGGCCCGTTCCGCGGGCCGGATCCGCTCCGGTTTTTGCGCGGCGGCCCCGATCCGCTCCGGTTTTTGCGCGGCACCCGTTCTGCGGGTCGGATCCGCTCCGGTTTTTGCGCGGCAGCCCCGATCCGGTCCTGTTTTTGCCCGGCGGCCCGTTCCGCGGGCCGGATCCGCTCCGGTTTTTGTGCGGCGGCCCAGATCCGCTCCGGTTTTTGCGCGGCGGCCCGTTCCGCGGGCTGAATCAGGTCCTGTTTTTGCGCGGCGGCCCCGATCCGGTCCGGTTTTTGCGCGACAGCCCGTTCCGCGGGCTGCATCCGGTCCGGTTTTTGCGCGGCGGCCCCGATCCGCTCCGGTTTTTGCGCGGCGGCCCGTTCCGCGGGCCGGATCCGGTCCGGTTTTTGCGCGGCGGCCCCGATCCGCTCCGGTTTTTGCGCGGCGGCCCGTTCCGCGGGCCGGATCCGGTCCGGTTTTTGCGCGGTGGCCCCATCCGCTCCGGTTTTTGCGCGGCGGCCCGTTCCGCGGGCCGGATCCGCTTCGGTTTTTGCGCGGCGGCCCCGATCCGGTCCGATTTTTGCGCGGCGGACCGTTCCGCGGGCCGGATCCGATCCGGTTTTTGCGCGGCGGCCCCGAGCAGGTCCGGTTTTTGTGTGGCGGCCCGTTCCGCGGGCCGGATCCGCTCCGGTTTTTGCGCGGCGGCCCCGATACGGTCCGGTTTTTGCGCGGCGGCCCGTTCCGCGGGCCGCATCCGCTCCGGTTTTTGCGCGGCGGACCCAATCCGCTCCGGTTTTTGCGCGGTGGCCCCGAGCCGGTCCGGTTTTTGCGCGGCGGCCCGTTCCGCGGGCCGGATCCGCTCCGGTTTTTGCGCGGCGGCCCCGAGCCGGTCCGGTTTTTGCGCGGCGGCCTGTTCCGCGGGCCGCATCCGGTCCGGTTTTTGCGCGGTGGCCCCGAGCCGGTCCGGTTTTTGCGCGGCGGCCCGTTCCGCGGGCCGGATCCGCTCCGGTTTTTGCGCGGTGGCCCGTTCCACGGGACGGATCCGCTCCGGTTTTTGCGCGGTGGCTCCGATCCGGTCCGGTTTTTGCCCGGCGGCCCGTTCCGTGGGCCGCATCCAGTCCGGTTTTTGCGCCGCGGCCCGTTCCGCGGGCCGGATCCGCTCCGGTTTTTGCGCGGCAGCCCCGATCCTGTCCGGTTTTTGCGCGGCGGCCCGTTCCGCGGGCCGGATCCGCTCCGGTTTTTGCGCGGCGTCCCCGATCCGCTCCGGTTTTTGCGCGGCGGCCCGTTCCGCGGTCCGGATCCGCTCCGGTTTTTGCGCGGCGGCCCCGATCCGCTCCGGTTTTTGTGCGGCAGCCTGTTCCGCGGGCCGGAGCCGGTCCGGTTTTTGCGCGGTGGCCCCGATCCGCTCTGGTTTTTGCGCGGCGGCCCCGATCCGGTTTTTGCGCGGCGGCCCGTTCTGCCGGCCGGATCCGGTCCGGTTTTTGCGCGGCGGCCCCGATCCGGTCTGGTTTTTCCGCGGCGGCCCGTTCCGCGGGCTGGATCCGCTCCGGTTTTTGCGCGGCGGCCCCGATCCTGTCCGGTTTTTGCGCGGCGGCCCGTTCCGCGGGCCGGATCCGCTCCGGTTTTTGCGCGGCGGCCCCGATCCGCTCCGGTTTTTGCGCGGCGGCCCGTTCCGCGGGCCGGATCCGCTCCGGTTTTTGCGCGGCGGCCCCGATCCACTCCGGTTTTTGCGCGGCGGCCCGTTCCGCGGGCCGGATCCGCTCCGGTTTTTGCGCGGTGGCTCCGATCCGGTCCGGTTTTTGCCCGGCGGCCCGTTCCGTGGGCCGCATCCAGTCCGGTTTTTGCGCCGCGGCCCGTTCCGCGGGCCGGATCCGCTCCGGTTTTTGCACGGCGGCCCCGATCCTGTCCGGTTTTTGCACGGCGGCCCGTTCCGCGGGCCGGATCCGCTCCGGTTTTTGCACGGCGGCTCCTATCCGGTCCGGTTTTTGCCCGGAGGCCCTTTCCGCGGGCCGGATCCGGTCCGGTTTTTGCGCGGCGGCCCGTTCCGCGGGCCGGATCCGCTGCGGTTTTTGCGCGGCGGCACCGAGACGGTCCGGTTTTTGCGCGGCGGCCCGTTCCGCGGGCCGGATCCGATCCGGTTTTTGCGCGGTGGCTCCGCTCCGGTCCGATATTTGCTCGGCGGAAGTTCTGCGGGCCGCATCCGGTCCGGTTTTTGCGCGGCGGCCCCGATCCGGTCCGATTTTTGCGCGGCGGCCCGTTCCGCGGGCCGCATCCGCTCCGGTTTTTGCGCGGCGGCCCCGATCCGCTCCGGTTTTTGCGCGGCGGCCCGTTCCGCAGCCCGGATCCGCTCCGGTTTTTGCGCGGCGGCCCCGATCCGCTCCGGTTTTTGTGCGGCAGCCCGTTCCGCGGGCCGGAGCCGGTCCGGTTTTTGCGCGGCGGCCCCGAGCCTGTCCGGTTTTTCCGCGGCGGCCCGTTCCGCGGGCCGGATCCCGTCCGGTTTTTGCGCGGCGGCCCCGAGCCGGTCCGGTTTTTGCGCGGCGGACCGTTCCGCGGGCCGGATCCACTCCGGTTTTTGCGCGGCGGCCCCGATCCGCTCCCGTTTTTGCGCGGCGGCCCGTTCCGCGGGCCGGATCCGCTCCGGTTTTTGCGCGGCGGCCCCGATCCGCTCCGGTTTTTGCGCGGCGGCCCGTTCCACGGGCCGGATCCGCTCCGGTTTTTGCGCGGCGGCCCCGATCCGCTCCGGTTTTTCCGCGGCGGCCCGTTCCGCGGGCTGGATCCGGTCCGGTTTTTGCGCGACGGACACGATCCGCTCCGGTTTTTGCGCGGCGGCCCGTTCTGCGGGCCGGATCCGCTCCGGTTTTTGCGCGGCGGCCCCGATCCGGTCTGGTTTTTCCGCGGCGGCCCGTTCCGCGGGCTGGATCCGGTCCGGTTTTTGCGCGGCGGCCCCGATCCTGTCCGATTTTTGCGCGGCGGCCCCTTCCGCGGGCCGGATCCGCTCCGGTTTTTGCGCGGCGGCCCCGATCCGCTCCGGTTTTTGCGCGGCGGCCCGTTCCGCGGGCCGGATCCGCTCCGGTTTTTGCGCGGCGGCCCCGATCCGGTCCGGTTTTTGCGCGGCGGCCCGTTCCGCGGGCCGGATCCGCTCCGGTTTTTGCGCGGTGGCTCCGATCCTGTCCGGTTTTTGCCCGGCGGCCCGTTCCGTGGGCCGCATCCAGTCCGGTTTTTGCGCGGCGGCCCGTTCCGCGGGCCGGATCCGCTCCGGTTTTTGCGCGGCGGCCTCGATCCGCTCCGGTTTTTGCGCGGCGGCCCGTTCCGCGGGCCGGATCCACTCCGGTTTTTGCGCGGCGGCCCCGATCCTGTCCGGTTTTTAGCGCGGCGGCCCGTTCTGCGGGCCGGTTCCGGTCCGGTTTTTGCGCGGCGGCCCCGAGCCGGTCCGGTTTTTGTGCCGCGGCCCTTTCCGCGGGCCGGATCCGCTCCGGTTTTTGCGCGGCGGCCCGTTTCGCGGGCCGGATCCGCTCCGGTTTTTGCGCGGCGGCCCCGATCCGGTCCGGTTTTTGCGCGGCGGCCCGTTCCGCGGGCCGGATCCGCTCCGGTTTTTGCGCGGTGGCTCCGATCCGGTCCGGTTTTTGCGCGGCGGCCCGTTCCGCGGGCCGAATCCGGTCCGGTTTTTGCGCGGCGGCCCCGATCCTGTCCGGTTTTTGCGCAACGGCCCGTTCCGCGGGCCGGATCCGCTCCGGTTTTTGCGCGGCGGGCCCGATCCGGTCCGGTTTTTGCGCGGCGGCCCGTTCTGCGGGCCGGATCCGCTCCGGTTTTTGCGCGGCAGCCCGTTCCGCGGGCCGGATCCGGATCGGTTTTTGCGCGGCAGCCCCGATCCGCTCCGGTTTTTGCGCGGCGGCCCGTTCCGCGGGCCGGTTCCGCTCCGGTTTTTGCGCAGCGGCCCCGAGCCGGTCCAGTTTTTGCGCGGCGGCCCGTTCCGCGGGCCGGATCCGCTCCGGTTTTTGCGCGGCGGCCCCGATCCGGTCCGGTTTTTGCGCGGCGGCCCGTTCCGCGGGCCGGATCTGCTCCGGTTTTTGTGCGGCGGCCCCGATCCTGTCCGGTTTTTGCGCGGCGGCCCGTTCCGCGGGCCGGATCCGCTCCGGTTTTTGCGCGGCGGCCCCGATCCGCTCCGGTTTTTGCGCGGCACCCGTTCTGCGGGTCGGATCCGCTCCGGTTTTTGCGCGGCAGCCCCGATCCGGTCCTGTTTTTGCCCGGCGGCCCGTTCCGCGGGCCGGATCCGCTCCGGTTTTTGTGCGGCGGCCCAGATCCGCTCCGGTTTTTGCGCGGCGGCCCGTTCCGCGGGCTGAATCAGGTCCTGTTTTTGCGCGGCGGCCCCGATCCTGTCCGGTTTTTGCGCGACAGCCCGTTCCGCGGGCTGCATCCGGTCCGGTTTTTGCGCGGCGGCACCGATCCGCTCCGGTTTTTGCGCGGCGGCCCGTTCCGCGGGCCGGATCCGGTCCGGTTTTTGCGCGGCGGCCCCGATCCGCTCCGGTTTTTGCGCGGCGGCCCGTTCCGCGGGCCGGATCCGGTCCGGTTTTTGCGCGGCGGCCCCTGTCCTGTCCGGTTTTTGCGCGGCGGCCCGTTCCGCGGGCCGGATCCGCTCCGGTTTTTGCGCGGCGGCCCCGATCCGGTCCGATTTTTGCGCGGCGGACCGTTCCGCGGGCCGGATCCGCTCCGGTTTTTGCGCGGCGGCCCCGAGCAGGTCCGGTTTTTGTGTGGCGGCCCGTTCCGCGGGCCGGATCCGCTCCGGTTTTTGCGCGGCGGCCCCGATACGGTCCGGTTTTTGCGCGGCGGCCCGTTCCGCGGGCCGCATCCGCTCCGGTTTTTGCGCGGCGGACCCAATCCGCTCCGGTTTTTGCGCGGTGGCCCCGAGCCGGTCCGGTTTTTGCGCGGCGGCCCGTTCCGCGGGCCGGATCCGCTCCGGTTTTTGCGCGGCGGCCCCGAGCCGGTCCGGTTTTTGCGCGGCGGCCTGTTCCGCGGGCCGCATCCGGTCCGGTTTTTGCGCGGTGGCCCCGAGCCGGTCCGGTTTTTGCGCGGCGGCCCGTTCCGCGGGCCGGATCCGCTCCGGTTTTTGCGCGGTGGCCCGTTCCACGGGACGGATCCGCTCCGGTTTTTGCGCGGCAGCCCCGACCCGGTCCTGTTTTTGCGCGGCGGCCCCGATCCCGTACGGTTTTTGCGCGGCAGCCCGTTCCGCGGGCCGGATCCGCTCCGGTTTTTGCGCGGTGGCTCCGATCCGGTCCGGTTTTTGCCCGGCGGCCCGTTCCGTGGGCCGCATCCAGTCCGGTTTTTGCGCCGCGGCCCGTTCCGCGGGCCGGATCCGCTCCGGTTTTTGCGCGGCGGCCCCGATCCTGTCCGGTTTTTGCGCGGCGGCCCGTTCCGCGGGCCGGATCCGCTCCGGTTTTTGCGCGGCGGCCCCGATCCGCTCCGGTTTTTGCGCGGCGGCCCGTTCCGCAGGCCGGATCCGCTCCGGTTTTTGCGCAGCGGCCCCGATCCGCTCCGGTTTTTGTGCGGCAGCCCGTTCCGCGGGCCGGAGCCGGTCCGGTTTTTGCGCGGCGGCCCCGATCCTGTCCGGTTTTTGCGCGGCGGACCGTTCCGCGGGCCGGATCCCGTCCGGTTTTTGCGCGGCGGCCCCGAGCCGGTCCGGTTTTTGCGCGGCGGACCGTTCCGCGGGCCGGATCCGCTCCGGTTTTTGCGCGGCGGCCCCGATCCGCTCCGGTTTTTGCGCGGCGGCCCGTTCCGCGGGCCGGATCCGCTCCGGTTTTTGCGCGGCGGCCCCGATCCGCTCCGGTTTTTGCGCGGCGGCCCGTTCCACGGGCCGGATCCGCTCCGGTTTTTGCGCGGCGGCCCCGAGCCTGTCCGGTTTTTCCGCGGCGGCCCGTTCCGCGGGCTGGATCCGGTCCGGTTTTTGCGCGGCGAACACGATCCGCTCCGGTTTTTGCGCGGCGGCCCGTTCTGCGGGCCGGATCCGGTCCGGTTTTTGCGCGGCGGCCCCGATCCGGTCCAATTTTTGCGCGGCGGACCGTTCCGCGGGCGGGAGCCGGTCCGGTTTTTGCACGGCGGCCCCGATCCTGTCCGATTTTTGCGCGGCGGCCCCTTCCGCGGGCCGGATCCGCTCCGGTTTTTGCGCGGCGGCCCCGATCCGCTCCGGTTTTTGCGCGGCGGCCCGTTCCGCGGGCCGGATCCGCTCCGGTTTTTGCGCGGCGGCCCCGATCCGGTCCGGTTTTTGCGCGGCGGCCCGTTCCGCGGGCCGGATCCGCTCCGGTTTTTGCGCGGTGGCTCCGATCCGGTCCGGTTTTTGCCCGGCGGCCCGTTCCGTGGGCCGCATCCAGTCCGGTTTTTGCGCCGCGGCCCGTTCCGCGGGCCGGATCCGCTCCGGTTTTTGCGCGGCGGCCCCGATCCTGTCCGGTTTTTGCGCGGCGGCCCGTTCCGCGGGCCGGATCCGCTCCGGTTTTTGCGCGGCGGCCCCGATCCGCTCCGGTTTTTGCGCGGCGGCCCGTTCCGCGGGCCGGATCCGCTCCGGTATTTGCGCGGCGGCCCCGATCCGCTCCGTTTTTTTTGCGGCAGCCCGTTCCGCGGGCCGGATCCGCTCCGGTTTTTGCACGGCGGCCCCGATACGGTCCGGTTTTTGCGCCGCGGCCCGTTCCGCGGGCCGCATCCGTTCCGGTTTTTGCGCGGCGGCCCCGATCCGCTCCGGTTTTTGCGCGGCGGCCCGTTCCGTGGGCCGGATCCGCTCCGGTTTTTGCTCGGTGGCCCCGATCCGCTCCGGTTTTTGCGCGGCGGCCCGTTCCGCGGGCCGGATCCGGTCCGGTTTTTGCGCGGCGGCCCCGAGCCGGTCCGGTTTTTGCGCGGCGGCCCGTTTCGCGGGCTGGATCCACTCCGGTTTTTGCGCGGCGGCCCCGAGCCGGTCCGGTTTTTGCGCGTCGGCCCGTTCCGCGGGCCGGATCCGCTCCGGTTTTTGCGCGGCGGCCCCGATCCTGTCCGGTTTTTCCGCGGCGGCCCGTTCCGCGGGCCGGATCCGCTCCGGTTTTTGCGCGGCGGCTCCTATCCGCTCCGGTTTTTGCCCGGAGGCCCTTTCCGCGGGCCGGATCCGCTCCGGTTTTTGCGCGGCGGCCCGTTCCGCGGGCCGGATCCGCTCCGGTTTTTGCGCGGTGGCCCCAAGCCGGTCCGGTTTTTGCGCGGCGGCCCGTTCCGCGGGCCGGATCCGCTCCGGTTTTTGCGCGGCGGCCACGATCCTGTCCGGTTTTTGTGCGCGGCAGCCCGTTCCGCGGGCCAGATCCGCTCCGCTTTTTGCGCGGCGGCCCCGAGCCGGTCCGGTTTTTGCGCGGCGGCCCCTTCCGCGGGCATCATCCGCTCCGGTTTTTGCGCGGCGGCCCGTTCCGCGGGCTGGATCCGGTCCGGTTTTTGCGCGGCGGCCCCGATCCGCTCCGGTTTTTGCGCGGCGGCCCGTTCTGCGGGCCGGATCCGCTCCGGTTTTTGCGCGGAGGCCCCGATCCGCTCCGGTTTTTGCGCGGCAGCCCCGATCCTGTCCGGTTTTTGTGCGGCGGCCCGTTCCGCGGGCCGGATCCGCTCCGGTTTTTGCGCGGCGGCCCCGATCCGCTCCGGTTTTTGCGCGGCGGCCCGTTCCGCGGGCCGGATCCGCTCCGGTTTTTGCACGGCGGCCCCGATCCGCTCCGGTTTTTGCGCGGCGGCCCGTTCCGCGGGGCGGATCCGGTCCGGTTTTTGCGCGGCGGCCCCGATCCGATCCGGTTTTTGCGCGGCGGCCCGTTCCGTGGGCCGCATCCGGTCCGGTTTTTGCGCGGCGGCCCGTTCCGCGGGCCGGAGCCGCTCCGGTTTTTGCGCGGTGGCCCCGATCCTGTCCGGTTTTTGCGCCGCGGCCCATTCCGCGGGCCGGATCCGGTCCGGTTTTTGCGCGGCGGCCCCGATCCGGTCCAATTTTTGCGCGGCGGACCGTTCCGCGGGCCGGATCCGATCCGGTTTTTGCGCGGCGGCCCCGAGCCGGTCCGGTTTTTGTGCGGCGGCCCGTTCCGCGGGCCGGATCCGCTCCGGTTTTTGCGCGGTGGCCCGTTCCGCGGGCCGGATCCGCTCCGGTTTTTGCGCGGCAGCCCCGACCAGGTCCGGTTTTTGCGCGGCGGCCCCGATCCCGTACGGTTTTTGCGCGGCAGCCCGTTCCGCGGGCCGGATCCGCTCCGGTTTTTGCGCGGTGGCTCCGATCCGCTCCGGTTTTTGTGCGGCGGCCCGTTCCGTGGGCCGCATCCAGTCCGGTTTTTGCGCCGCGGCCCATTCCGCGGGCCGCATCCGCTCCGGTTTTTGCGCGGCGGCCCCGATCCTGTCCGGTTTTTGCGCGGCGGCCCGTTCAGCGGGCCGGATCCGGTCCCGTTTGTGCGCTGCGTCCCCGATCCGCTCCGGTTTTTGCGCGGCGGCCCGTTCCGCGGGCCGGATCCGCTCCGGTTTTTGCGCGGCGGCCCCGAGCCGGTCCGGTTTTTGCGCGGCGGCCCGTTCCGCGGGCCGGATCCGCTCCGGTTTTTGCGCGGCGGCCCCGACCCGGTCCGGTTTTTGCGCGGCGGCCCGTTCCGCGGGCTGGATCCGGTCCGGTTTTTGCGCGGCGGCCCCGAGCCTGTCCGGTTTTTCCGCGGCGGCCCGTTCCACGGGCCGGATCCGCTCCGGTTTTTGCGCGGCGGCCCCGAGCCGGTCCGGTTTTTGCGCGGCGGCCCGTTCCGCGGGCCGGATCCGCTCCGGTTTTTGCGCGGCGGCCCCGACCCGGTCCGGTTTTTGCGCGGCGGCCCGTTCCGCGGGCTGGATCCGGTCCGGTTTTTGCGCGGCGGACACGATCCGCTCCGGTTTTTGCGCGGCGGCCCGTTCTGCGGGCCGGATCCGGTCCGGTTTTTGCGCGGCGGCCCCGATCCGGTCTGGTTTTTGCGCGGCGGCCCGTTCCGCGGGCCGGATCCGCTCCGGTTTTGCGCGGCGGCCCCGATCCTGTCCGGTTTTTGCGCGGCGGCCCGTTCCGCGGGCCGGATCCGGTCCGGTTTTTGCGCGGCGGCCCCGATCCGCTCCGGTTTTTGCGCGGCGGACCGTTCCGCGGGCCGGATCCGCTCCGGTTTTTGCACGGCGGCCCCGATCCGCTCCGGTTTTTGCGCGGCGGCCCGTTCCGCGGGCCGGATCCGCTCCGGTTTTTGCACGGCGGCCACGATACGGTCCGGTTTTTGCGCGGCGGCCCGTTCCGCGGGCCGGATCCGTTCCGGTTTTTGCGCGGCGGCCCCGATCCGCTCCGGTTTTTGCGCGGCGGCCCGTTCCGTGGGCCGGATCCGCTCCGGTTTTTGCGCGGTGGCCCCGATCCGCTCCGGTTTTTGCGCGGCGGCCCGTTCCGCGGGCCGGATCCGCTCCGGTTTTTGCGCGGCGGCCCCGAGCCGGTCCGGTTTTTGCGCGGCGGCCCGTTCCGCGGGCCGGATCCGCTCCAGTTATGCGCGGCGGCCCCGATCCTGTCCGGTTTTTGCGCGGCGGCCCCTTCCGCGGGCCGGATTCGGTCCGGTTTTTGCGCGGCGGCTCCTATCCGGTCCGGTTTTTGCCCGGAGGCCCTTTCCGCGGGCCGGATCCGGTCCGGTTTTTGCGCGGCGGCCCGTTCCGCGGGCCGGATCCGCTCCGGTTTTTGCGCGGCGGCACCGAGCCGGTCCGGTTTTTGCGCGGCGGCCCGTTCCGCGGGCCGCATCCGCTCCGGTTTTTGCGCGGCGGCCCCGATCCGGTCCGGTTTTTGCGTGGTGGCCCGTTCCGCGGGCCGGATCCGGTCCGGTTTTTGCGCGGCGGCCCCGATCCCGTACGGTTTTTGTGCGGCAGCCCGTTCCGCGGGCCGGATCCGCTCCGGTTTTTGCACGGCGGCCCCGATCCGCTCCGGTTTTTGCGCGGCGGCCCGTTCCGCGGGCCGGATCCGCTCCGGTTTTTGCGCAGTTGCCCCGTGCCGGTCCGGTTTTTGCGCGGCGGCCCGTTCCGCGGGCCGGATCCGCTCCGGTTTTTGCGCGGCGGCCCCGAGCCGGTCCGTTTTTTGCGCGGCGGCCCGTTCCGCGCGCCGCATCCGGTCCGGTTTTTGCGCGGCGGCCCCGATCCGGTCCGGTTTTTGCGCGGTGGCCTGTTCCGCGGGCCGGATCCGCTCCGGTTTTTGCGCGGCGGCCCCGATCCGCTCCGGTTTTTGCGCGGCGGCCCGTTCCGCGGGCCGGATCCGGTCCGGTTTTTGCGCGGTGGCCCCGATCCGCTCCGGTTTTTGCGCGGCGGCCTGTTCCGCGGGCCGGATCCGCTCCGCTTTTTGCGCGGCGGCCCCGATCCGCTCCGGTTTTTGCGCGGCGGCCCGTTCCGCGGGCCGGATCCGCTCCGGTTTTTGCGCGGCGGCCCCGATCCGGTCCGGTTTTTGCGCGGCCCGTTCCGCGGGCCGGATCCGCTCAGGTTTTTGCGCGGCGGCTCCGATCCGGTCCGATATTTGCGCGGCGGCCCGTTCCGCGGGCCGCATCCGGTCCGGTTTTTGCGCGGCGGCCCCGATCCGGTCCGATTTTTGCGCGGCGGCCCGTTCCGCGGGCCGGATCCGCTCCGGTTTTTGCGCGGCGGCCCCGAGCCGGTCCGGTTTTTGCGCGGTGGCCCGTTCCGCGGGCCGGATCCGGTCCGGTTTTTGCGCGGCGGCCCCGATCCCGTACTGTTTTTGTGCGGCAGCCCGTTCCGCGGGCCGGAGCCGGTCCGGTTTTTGCGCGGCGGCCCCGATCCGGTCCGGTTTTTGCGCGGCGGCCCGTTCCGCGGGCCGGATCCGCTCCGGTTTTTGCGCAGTTGCCCCGAGCCGGTCCGGTTTTTGCGTGGCGGCCCGTTCCGCGGGCCGGATCCGCTCCGGTTTTTGCGCGGCGGCCCCGATACGGTCTGGTTTTTCCGCGGCGGCCCGTTCCGCGGGCCGGATCCGGTCCGGTTTTTGCGCGGCGGCCCCGATCCGGTCCGATTTTTGCGAGGCGGCCTGTTCCGCGGGCCGGATCCGCTCTGGTTTTTGCGCGGCGGCCCCGAGCCGGTCCGGTTTTTGTGCGCGACAGCCCGTTCCGCGGGCCAGATCCGCTCCGGTTTTTGCGCGGCGGCCCCGAGCCGGTCCGGTTTTTGCGCGGCGGCCCGTTCCGCGGGCATCATCCGCTCCGGTTTTTGCGCGGTGGCCCGTTCCGCGGGCTGGATCCGGTCCGGTTTTTGCGCGGCGGCCCCGATCCGCTCCGGTTTTTGCGCGGCGGCCCGTTCTGCGGGCCGGATCCGCTCCGGTTTTTGCGCGGAGGGCCCGATCCGCTCCGGTTTTTGCGCGGCAGCCCCGATCCTGTCCGGTTTTTGTGCGGCGGCCCGTTCCGCGGGCCGGATCCGGTCCAGTTTTTGCGCGGCGGCCCCGATCCGCTCCGGTTTTTGCGCGGCGGCCCGTTCCGCGGGCCGGATCCGCTCCGGTTTTTGCACGGCGGCCCCGATCCGCTCCGGTTTTTGCGCGGCGGCCCGTTCCGCGGGCCGGATCCAGTCCGCTTTTTGCGCGGTGGCCCCGATCCGGTCCAGTTTTTGTGCCGCGGCCCGTTCCGCGGGCCGGATCCGGTCCGGTTTTTGCGCGGCGGCCCCGATCCGATCCGGTTTTTGCGCGGCGGCCCGTTCCGTGGGCCGCATCCGGTCCGGTTTTTGCGCGGCGGCCCGTTCCGCGGGCCGGAGCCGCTCCGGTTTTTGCGCGGTGGCCCCGATCCTGTCCGGTTTTTGCGCCGCGGCCCATTCCGCGGGCCGGATCCGGTCCGGTTTTTGCGCGGCGGCCCCGATCCGGTCCAATTTTTGCGCGGCGGACCGTTCCGCGGGCCGGATCCGATCCGGTTTTTGCGCGGCGGCCCCGAGCCGGTCCGGTTTTTGTGCGGCGGCCCGTTCCGCGGGCCGGATCCGCTCCGGTTTTTGCGCGGTGGCCCGTTCCGCGGGCCGGATCCGCTCCGGTTTTTGCGCGGCAGCCCCGACCAGGTCCGGTTTTTGCGCGGCGGCCCCGATCCCGTACGGTTTTTGCGCGGCAGCCCGTTCCGCGGGCCGGATCCGCTCCGGTTTTTGCGCGGTGGCTCCGATCCGCTCCGGTTTTTGTGCGGCGGCCCGTTCCGTGGGCCGCATCCAGTCCGGTTTTTGCGCCGCGGCCCATTCCGCGGGCCGCATCCGCTCCGGTTTTTGCGCGGCGGCCCCGATCCTGTCCGGTTTTTGCGCGGCGGCCCGTTCCGCGGGCCGGATCCGGTCCGGTTTTTGCGCTGCGTCCCCGATCCGCTCCGGTTTTTGCGCGGCGGCCCGTTCCGCGGGCCGGATCCGCTCCGGTTTTTGCGCGGCGGCCCCGAGCCGGTCCGGTTTTTGCGCGGCGGCCCGTTCCGCGGGCCGGATCCGCTCCGGTTTTTGCGCGGCGGCCCCGACCCGGTCCGGTTTTTGCGCGGCGGCCCGTTCCGCGGGCTGGATCCGGTCCGGTTTTTGCGCGGCGGCCCCGAGCCTGTCCGGTTTTTCCGCGGCGGCCCGTTCCACGGGCCGGATCCGCTCCGGTTTTTGCGCGGCGGCCCCGAGCCGGTCCGGTTTTTGCGCGGCGGCCCGTTCCGCGGGCCGGATCCGCTCCGGTTTTTGCGCGGCGGCCCCGACCCGGTCCGGTTTTTGCGCGGCGGCCCGTTCCGCGGGCTGGATCCGGTCCGGTTTTTGCACGGCGGACACGATCCGCTCCGGTTTTTGCGCGGCGGCCCGTTCTGCGGGCCGGATCCGGTCCGGTTTTTGCGCGGCGGCCCCGATCCGGTCTGGTTTTTGCGCGGCGGCCCGTTCCGCGGGCCGGATCCGCTCCGGTTTTGCGCGGCGGCCCCGATCCTGTCCGGTTTTTGCGCGGCGGCCCGTTCCGCGGGCCGGATCCGGTCCGGTTTTTGCGCGGCGGCCCCGATCCGCTCCGGTTTTTGCGCGGCGGACCGTTCCGCGGGCCGGATCCGCTCCGGTTTTTGCACGGCGGCCCCGATCCGCTCCGGTTTTTGCGCGGCGGCCCGTTCCGCGGGCCGGATCCGCTCCGGTTTTTGCACGGCGGCCACGATACGGTCCGGTTTTTGCGCGGCGGCCCGTTCCGCGGGCCGGATCCGTTCCGGTTTTTGCGCGGCGGCCCCGATCCGCTCCGGTTTTTGCGCGGCGGCCCGTTCCGTGGGCCGGATCCGCTCCGGTTTTTGCGCGGTGGCCCCGATCCGCTCCGGTTTTTGCGCGGCGGCCCGTTCCGCGGGCCGGATCCGCTCCGGTTTTTGCGCGGCGGCCCCGAGCCGGTCCGGTTTTTGCGCGGCGGCCCGTTCCGCGGGCCGGATCCGCTCCAGTTATGCGCGGCGGCCCCGATCCTGTCCGGTTTTTGCGCGGCGGCCCCTTCCGCGGGCCGGATTCGGTCCGGTTTTTGCGCGGCGGCTCCTATCCGGTCCGGTTTTTGCCCGGAGGCCCTTTCCGCGGGCCGGATCCGGTCCGGTTTTTGCGCGGCGGCCCGTTCCGCGGGCCGGATCCGCTCCGGTTTTTGCGCGGCGGCACCGAGCCGGTCCGGTTTTTGCGCGGCGGCCCGTTCCGCGGGCCGCATCCGCTCCGGTTTTTGCGCGGCGGCCCCGATCCGGTCCGGTTTTTGCGTGGTGGCCCGTTCCGCGGGCCGGATCCGGTCCGGTTTTTGCGCGGCGGCCCCGATCCCGTACGGTTTTTGTGCGGCAGCCCGTTCCGCGGGCCGGATCCGCTCCGGTTTTTGCACGGCGGCCCCGATCCGCTCCGGTTTTTGCGCGGCGGCCCGTTCCGCGGGCCGGATCCGCTCCGGTTTTTGCGCAGTTGCCCCGTGCCGGTCCGGTTTTTGCGCGGCGGCCCGTTCCGCGGGCCGGATCCGCTCCGGTTTTTGCGCGGCGGCCCCGAGCCGGTCCGTTTTTTGCGCGGCGGCCCGTTCCGCGCGCCGCATCCGGTCCGGTTTTTGCGCGGCGGCCCCGATCCGGTCCGGTTTTTGCGCGGTGGCCTGTTCCGCGGGCCGGATCCGCTCCGGTTTTTGCGCGGCGGCCCCGATCCGCTCCGGTTTTTGCGCGGCGGCCCGTTCCGCGGGCCGGATCCGGTCCGGTTTTTGCGCGGTGGCCCCGATCCGCTCCGGTTTTTGCGCGGCGGCCTGTTCCGCGGGCCGGATCCGCTCCGCTTTTTGCGCGGCGGCCCCGATCCGCTCCGGTTTTTGCGCGGCGGCCCGTTCCGCGGGCCGGATCCGCTCCGGTTTTTGCGCGGCGGCCCCGATCCGGTCCGGTTTTTGCGCGGCCCGTTCCGCGGGCCGGATCCGCTCAGGTTTTTGCGCGGCGGCTCCGATCCGGTCCGATATTTGCGCGGCGGCCCGTTCCGCGGGCCGCATCCGGTCCGGTTTTTGCGCGGCGGCCCCGATCCGGTCCGATTTTTGCGCGGCGGCCCGTTCCGCGGGCCGGATCCGCTCCGGTTTTTGCGCGGCGGCCCCGAGCCGGTCCGGTTTTTGCGCGGTGGCCCGTTCCGCGGGCCGGATCCGGTCCGGTTTTTGCGCGGCGGCCCCGATCCCGTACTGTTTTTGTGCGGCAGCCCGTTCCGCGGGCCGGAGCCGGTCCGGTTTTTGCGCGGCGGCCCCGATCCGGTCCGGTTTTTGCGCGGCGGCCCGTTCCGCGGGCCGGATCCGCTCCGGTTTTTGCGCAGTTGCCCCGAGCCGGTCCGGTTTTTGCGTGGCGGCCCGTTCCGCGGGCCGGATCCGCTCCGGTTTTTGCGCGGCGGCCCCGATACGGTCTGGTTTTTCCGCGGCGGCCCGTTCCGCGGGCCGGATCCGGTCCGGTTTTTGCGCGGCGGCCCCGATCCGGTCCGATTTTTGCGAGGCGGCCTGTTCCGCGGGCCGGATCCGCTCTGGTTTTTGCGCGGCGGCCCCGAGCCGGTCCGGTTTTTGTGCGCGACAGCCCGTTCCGCGGGCCAGATCCGCTCCGGTTTTTGCGCGGCGGCCCCGAGCCGGTCCGGTTTTTGCGCGGCGGCCCGTTCCGCGGGCATCATCCGCTCCGGTTTTTGCGCGGTGGCCCGTTCCGCGGGCTGGATCCGGTCCGGTTTTTGCGCGGCGGCCCCGATCCGCTCCGGTTTTTGCGCGGCGGCCCGTTCTGCGGGCCGGATCCGCTCCGGTTTTTGCGCGGAGGGCCCGATCCGCTCCGGTTTTTGCGCGGCAGCCCCGATCCTGTCCGGTTTTTGTGCGGCGGCCCGTTCCGCGGGCCGGATCCGGTCCAGTTTTTGCGCGGCGGCCCCGATCCGCTCCGGTTTTTGCGCGGCGGCCCGTTCCGCGGGCCGGATCCGCTCCGGTTTTTGCACGGCGGCCCCGATCCGCTCCGGTTTTTGCGCGGCGGCCCGTTCCGCGGGCCGGATCCAGTCCGCTTTTTGCGCGGTGGCCCCGATCCGGTCCAGTTTTTGTGCCGCGGCCCGTTCCGCGGGCCGGATCCGGTCCGGTTTTTGCGCGGCGGCCCCGATCCCGTACGGTTTTTGTGCGGCAGCCCGTTCCGCGGGCCGGATCCGCTCCGGTTTTTGCACGGCGGCCCCGATCCGCTCCGGTTTTTGCGCCGCGGCCCGTTCTGCGGGCCGGATCCGCTCCGGTTTTTGCGCAGTTGCCCCGTGCCGGTCCGGTTTTTGCGCGGCGGCCCGTTCCGCGGGCCGGATCCGCTCCGGTTTTTGCGCGGCGGCCCCGAGCCGGTCCGTTTTTTGCGCGGCGGCCCGTTCCGCGGGCCGCATCCGGTCCGGTTTTTGCGCGGCGGCCCCGATCCGGTCCGATTTTTGCGCGGTGGCCTGTTCCGCGGGCCGGATCCGCTCCGGTTTTTGCGCGGCGGCCCCGATCCGCTCCGGTTTTTGCGCGGCGGCCCGTTCCGCGGGCCGGATCCGGTCCGGTTTTTGCGCGGTGGCCCCGATCCGCTCCGGTTTTTGCGCGGCGGCCTGTTCCGCGGGCCGGATCCGCTCCGCTTTTTGCGCGGCGGCCCCGATCCGCTCCGGTTTTTGCGCGGCGGCCCGTTCCGCGGGCCGGATCCGCTCCGGTTTTTGCGCGGCGGCCCCGATCCGCTCCGGTTTTTGCGCGGCCCGTTCCGCGGGCCGGATCCGCTCCGGTTTTTGCGCGGCGGCTCCGATCCGGTCCGATATTTGCGCGGCGGCCCGTTCCGCGGGCCGCATCCGGTCCGGTTTTTGCGCGGCGGCCCCGATCCGGTCCGATTTTTGCGCGGCGGCCCGTTCCGCGGGCCGGATCCGCTCCGGTTTTTGCGCGGCGGCCCCGAGCCGGTCCGGTTTTTGCGCGGTGGCCCGTTCCGCGGGCCAGATCCGCTCCGGTTTTTGCGCGGCGGCCCCGATCCCGTACGGTTTTTGTGCGGCAGCCCGTTCCGCGGGCCGGAGCCGGTCCGGTTTTTGCGCGGCGGCCCCGATCCGGTCCGGTTTTTGCGCGGCGGCCCGTTCCGCGGGCCGGATCCGCTCCGGTTTTTGCGCAGTTGCCCCGAGCCGGTCCGGTTTTTGCGTGGCGGCCCGTTCCGCGGGCCGGATCCGGTCCGGTTTTTGCGCGGCGGCCCCGATACGGTCTGGTTTTTCCGCGGCGGCCCGTTCCGCGGGCCGGATCCGGTCCGGTTTTTGCGCGGCGGCCCCGATCCGCTCCGATTTTTGCGAGGCGGCCTGTTCCGCGGGCCGGATCCGCTCCGGTTTTTGCGCGGCGGCCCCGAGCCGGTCCGGTTTTTGTGCGCGACAGCCCGTTCCGCGGGCCAGATCCGCTCCGGTTTTTGCGCGGCGGCCCCGAGCCGGTCCGGTTTTTGCGCGGTGGCCCGTTCCGCGGGCATCATCCGCTCCGGTTTTTGCGCGGTGGCCCGTTCCGCGGGCTGGATCCGGTCCGGTTTTTGCGCGGCGGCCCCGATCCGGTCCGGTTTTTGCGCGGCGGCCCGTTCTGCGGGTCGGATCCGCTCCGGTTTTTGCGCGGAGGGCCCGATCCGCTCCGGTTTTTGCGCGGCGGCCCCGATCCGCTCCGGTTTTTGTGCGGCGGCCCGTTCCGCGGGCCGGATCCGCTCCGGTTTTTGCACGGCGGCCCCGATCCGCTCCGGTTTTTGCGCGGCGGCCCGTTCCGCGGGCCGGATCCAGTCCGCTTTTTGCGCGGTGGCCCCGATCCGGTCCAGTTTTTGTGCCGCGGCCCGTTCCGCGGGCCGGATCCGCTCCGGTTTTTGCGCGGCGGCCCCGATCCGATCCGGTTTTTGCGCCGCGGCACGTTCCGTGGGCCGCATCCGGTCCGGTTTTTGCGCGGCGGCCCGTTCCGCGGGCCGGAGCCGGTCCGGTTTTTGCGCGGCGGCCCCGATCCGCTCCGGTTTTTGCGCGGCGGCCCGTTCCGCGGGCCGGATCCGGTCCGGTTTTTGCGCGGTGGCCCCGATCCGCTCCGGTTTTTGCGCGGCGGCCCATTCCGCGGGCCGGATCCGGTCCGGTTTTTGCGCGGAGGCCCCGATCCGGTCCGATTTTTGCGCGGCGGACCGTTCCGCGGGCCAGATCCGCTCCGGTTTTTGCGCGGCGGCCCCGAGCCTATCCGGTTTTTGTGCGGCGGCCCGTTCCGCAGGCCGGATCCGCTCCGGTTTTTGCACAGTTGCCCCGATACGGTCCGGTTTTTGCACGGCGGCCCGTTCCGCGGGCCGCATCCGCTCCGGTTTTTGCGCGGCGGCCCGTTCCGCGGGCCGGATCCACTCCGGTTTTTGCACGGCGGCCCCGATCCGCTCCGGTTTTTGCGCGGCGGCCCCGATCCGATCCGGTTTTTGCGCCGCGGCACGTTCCGTGGGCCGCATCCGGTCCGGTTTTTGCGCGGCGGCCCGTTCCGCGGGCCGGAGCCGGTCCGGTTTTTGCACGGCGGCCCCGATCCTGTCCGGTTTTTGCGCGGCGGCCCATTCCGCGGGCCGGATCCTCTCCGGTTTTTGCGCGGCGGCCCCGATCCGCTCCGGTTTTTGCGCGGCGGCCCGTTCCGCGGGCCGGATCCGGTCCGGTTTTTGCGCGGTGGCCCCGATCCGCTCCGGTTTTTGCGCGGCGGCCCATTCCGCGGGCCGCATCTGCTCCGGTTTTTGCACGGAGGGCCCGATCCGGTCCGGTTTTTGCGCGGCGGACCGTTCCGCGGGCCGGATGCGATCCGGTTTTTGCGCGGCAGCCCCGATCCTGTCCGGTTTTTGCGCGGCGGCCAGTTCCGCGGGCCGGATCCGCTCCGGTTTTTCACAGTTGCCCCGATACGGTCCGGTTTTTGCGCGGCGGCCCGTTCCGCGGGCCGCATCCGCTCCGGTTTTTGCGCGGCGGCCCCGAGCCGGTCCGGTTTTTGCGCGGCGGCCTGTTGCGCGGGCCGCATCCGCTCCGGTTTTTGCGCGGTGGCTCCGATCCGGTCCGGTTTTTGCGCGGCGGCCCGTTCCGCGGGCCGCATCCGCTCCGGTTTTTGCGCGGTGGCCCGTTCCGCGGCCCGGATCCGCTCCGGTTTTTGCGCGGCAGCCCCGACCCGGTCCGGTTTTTGCGCGGCGGCCCGTTCTGCGGGCCGGATCCGCTCCGGTTTTTGCGCGGCGGCCCCGAGCCGGTCCGGTTTTTGCGCGGCGGCCCGTTCCGCGGGCCGCATCTGCTCCGGTTTTTGCGCGGCGGCCCCGAGCCGGTACGGTTTTTAGCGCGGCGGCCCATTCCGGGGTCCGGATCCGGTCCGGTTTTTGCGCGGCGGCCCCGATCCGGTCCGGTTTTTGTGCCGCGGCCCGTTCCGCGGACCGGATCCGGTCCGGTTTTTGCGCGGCGGCCCGTTCCGCGGGCCGGATCCGCTCCGCTATTTGCGCGGCGGCCCCGAGCCGGTCCGGTTTTTGCGCGGCGGCCCGTTCCGCGGGCCGCATCCGCTCCGGTTTTTGCGCGGTGGCTCCGATCCGGTCCGGTTTTTGCGCGGCGGCCCGTTCCGCGGGCCGGATCCGCTCCGGTTTTTGCGCGGCGGCCCCGAGCCTGTCCGGTTTTTGCGCGGCGGCCCGTTCCGCGGGCCGGATCCGCTCCGGTTTCTGCGCGGCGGCCCCGAGCCGGTCCGGTTTTTGTGCCGCGGCCCTTTCCGCGGGCCGGATCCGCTCCGGTTTTTGCGCGGCGGCCCGTTCCGCGGGCCGGATCCGCTCCGGTTTTTGCGCGGCGGCCCCGATCCGCTCCGGTTTTTGCGCGGCGGCCCGTTCCGCGGGCCGGATCCGCTCCGGTTTTTGCGCGGCGGCCCCGAGCCGGTGTGGTTTTTGTGCCGCGGCCCTTTCCGCGGGCCGGATCCGCTCCGGTTTTTGCGCGGCGGCCCAGATCCGCTCCGGTTTTTGCGCGGCGGCCCGTTCCGCGGGCCGGAGCCGGTCCGGTTTTTGCGCGGCGGCCCCGATCCGGTCCGGTTTTTGCGCGGCGGCCCGTTTCGCGGGCCGGATCCGCTCCGGTTTTTGCGCGGCGGCCCCGATCCCGTACTGTTTTTGTGCGGCAGCCCGTTCCGCGGGCCGGAGCCGGTCCGGTTTTTGCGCGGCGGCCCCGATCCGGTCCGGTTTTTGCGCGGCGGCCCGTTCCGCGGGCCGGATCCGCTCCGGTTTTTGCGCGGCGGCCCCGAGCCGGTCCGGTTTTTGCGCGGTGGCCCGTTCCGCGGGCCGGATCCGGTCCGGTTTTTGCGCGGCGGCCCCGATCCCGTACTGTTTTTGTGCGGCAGCCCGTTCCGCGGGCCGGAGCCGGTCCGGTTTTTGCGCGGCGGCCCCGATCCGGTCCGGTTTTTGCGCGGCGGCCCGTTCCGCGGGCCGGATCCGCTCCGGTTTTTGCGCAGTTGCCCCGAGCCGGTCCGGTTTTTGCGTGGCGGCCCGTTCCGCGGGCCGGATCCGCTCCGGTTTTTGCGCGGCGGCCCCGATACGGTCTGGTTTTTCCGCGGCGGCCCGTTCCGCGGGCCGGATCCGGTCCGGTTTTTGCGCGGCGGCCCCGATCCGGTCCGATTTTTGCGAGGCGGCCTGTTCCGCGGGCCGGATCCGCTCCGGTTTTTGCGCGGCGGCCCCGATCCGATCCGGTTTTTGTGCGCGACAGCCCGTTCCGCGGGCCAGATCCGCTCCGGTTTTTGCGCGGCGGCCCCGAGCCGGTCCGGTTTTTGCGCGGCGGCCCGTTCCGCGGGCATCATCCGCTCCGGTTTTTGCGCGGTGGCCCGTTCCGCGGGCTGGATCCGGTCCGGTTTTTGCGCGGCGGCCCCGATCCGCTCCGGTTTTTGCGCGGCGGCCCGTTCTGCGGGCCGGATCCGCTCCGGTTTTTGCGCGGAGGGCCCGATCCGCTCCGGTTTTTGCGCGGCAGCCCCGATCCTGTCCGGTTTTTGTGCGGCGGCCCGTTCCGCGGGCCGGATCCGGTCCAGTTTTTGCGCGGCGGCCCCGATCCGCTCCGGTTTTTGCGCGGCGGCCCGTTCCGCGGGCCGCATCCGCTCCGGTTTTTGCACGGCGGCCCCGATCCGCTCCGGTTTTTGCGCGGCGGCCCGTTCCGCGGGCCGGATCCAGTCCGCTTTTTGCGCGGTGGCCCCGATCCGGTCCAGTTTTTGTGCCGCGGCCCGTTCCGCGGGCCGGATCCGGTCCGGTTTTTGCGCGGCGGCCCCGATCCCGTACGGTTTTTGTGCGGCAGCCCGTTCCGCGGGCCGGATCCGCTCCGGTTTTTGCACGGCGGCCCCGATCCGCTCCGGTTTTTGCGCCGCGGCCCGTTCCGCGGGCCGGATCCGCTCCGGTTTTTGCGCAGTTGCCCCGTGCCGGTCCGGTTTTTGCGCGGCGGCCCGTTCCGCGGGCCGGATCCGCTCCGGTTTTTGCGCGGCGGCCCCGAGCCGGTCCGTTTTTTGCGCGGCGGCCCGTTCCGCGGGCCGCATCCGGTCCGGTTTTTGCGCGGCGGCCCCGATCCGGTCCGATTTTTGCGCGGTGGCCTGTTCCGCGGGCCGGATCCGCTCCGGTTTTTGCGCGGCGGCCCCGATCCGCTCCGGTTTTTGCGCGGCGGCCCGTTCCGCGGGCCGGATCCGGTCCGGTTTTTGCGCGGTGGCCCCGATCCGCTCCGGTTTTTGCGCGGCGGCCTGTTCCGCGGGCCGGATCCGCTCCGCTTTTTGCGCGGCGGCCCCGATCCGCTCCGGTTTTTGCGCGGCGGCCCGTTCCGCGGGCCGGATCCGCTCCGGTTTTTGCGCGGCGGCCCCGATCCGGTCCGGTTTTTGCGCGGCCCGTTCCGCGGGCCGGATCCGCTCAGGTTTTTGCGCGGCGGCCCCGATCCGGTCCGATATTTGCGCGGCGGCCCGTTCCGCGGGCCGCATCCGGTCCGGTTTTTGCGCGGCGGCCCCGATCCGGTCCGATTTTTGCGCGGCGGCCCGTTCCGCGGGCCGGATCCGCTCCGGTTTTTGCGCGGCGGCCCCGAGCCGGTCCGGTTTTTGCGCGGTGGCCCGTTCCGCGGGCCGGATCCGGTCCGGTTTTTGCGCGGCGGCCCCGATCCCGTACGGTTTTTGTGCGGCAGCCCGTTCCGCGGGCCGGAGCCGGTCCGGTTTTTGCGCGGCGGCCCCGATCCGCTCCGGTTTTTGCGCGGCGGCCCGTTCCGCGGGCCGGATCCGCTCCGGTTTTTGCGCAGTTGCCCCGAGCCGGTCCGGTTTTTGCGTGGCGGCCCGTTCCGCGGGCTGGATCCGAGCCGGTTTTTGCGCGGCGGCCCCGATACGGTCTGGTTTTTCCGCGGCGGCCCGTTCCGCGGGCCGGATCCGGTCCGGTTTTTGCGCGGCGGCCCCGATCCGGTCCGATTTTTGCGAGGCGGCCTGTTCCGCGGGCCGGATCCGCTCCGGTTTTTGCGCGGCGGCCCCGAGCCGGTCCGGTTTTTGTGCGCGACAGCCCGTTCCGCGGGCCAGATCCGCTCCGGTTTTTGCGCGGCGGCCCCGAGCCGGTCCGGTTTTTGCGCGGTGGCCCGTTCCGCGGGCATCATCCGCTCCGGTTTTTGCGCGGTGGCCCGTTCCGCGGGCTGGATCCGGTCCGGTTTTTGCGCGGCGGCCCCGATCCGCTCCGGTTTTTGCGCGGCGGCCCGTTCTGCGGGCCGGATCCGCTCCGGTTTTTGCGCGGAGGGCCCGATCCGCTCCGGTTTTTGCGCGGCAGCCCCGATCCTGTCCGGTTTTTGTGCGGCGGCCCGTTCCGCGGGCCGGATCCGGTCCAGTTTTTGCGCGGCGGCCCCGATCCGCTCCGGTTTTTGCGCGGCGGCCCGTTCCGCGGGCCGGATCCGCTCCGGTTTTTGCACGGCGGCCCCGATCCGCTCCGGTTTTTGCGCGGCGGCCCGTTCCGCGGGCCGGATCCAGTCCGCTTTTTGCGCGGTGGCCCCGATCCGGTCCAGTTTTTGTGCCGCGGCCCGTTCCGCGGGCCGGATCCGCTCCGGTTTTTGCGCGGCGGCCCAGATCCGATCCGGTTTTTGCGCCGCGGCACGTTCCGTGGGCCGCATCCGGTCCGGTTTTTGCGCGGCGGCCCGTTCCGCGGGCCGGAGCCGGTCCGGTTTTTGCACGGCGGCCCCGATCCTGTCCGGTTTTTGCGCCGCGGCCCATTCCGCGGGCCGGATCCTCTCCGGTTTTTGCGCGGCGGCCCCGATCCGCTCCGGTTTTTGCGCGGCGGCCCGTTCCGCGGGCCGGATCCGGTCCGGTTTTTGCGCGGTGGCCCCGATCCGCTCCGGTTTTTGCGCGGCGGCCCATTCCGCGGGCCGGATCCGGTCCGGTTTTTGCGCGGAGGCCCCGATCCGGTCCGATTTTTGCGCGGCGGACCGTTCCGCGGGCCAGATCCGCTCCGGTTTTTGCGCGGCGGCCCCGAGCCTATCCGGTTTTTGTGCGGCGGCCCGTTCCGCAGGCCGGATCCGCTCCGGTTTTTGCACAGTTGCCCCGATACGGTCCGGTTTTTGCACGGCGGCCCGTTCCGCGGGCCGCATCCGCTCCGGTTTTTGCGCGGCGGCCCGTTCCGCGGGCCGGATCCGCTCCGGTTTTTGCACGGCGGCCCCGATCCGCTCCGGTTTTTGCGCGGCGGCCCCGATCCGATCCGGTTTTTGCGCCGCGGCACGTTCCGTGGGCCGCATCCGGTCCGGTTTTTGCGCGGCGGCCCGTTCCGCGGGCCGGAGCCGGTCCGGTTTTTGCACGGCGGCCCCGATCCTGTCCGGTTTTTGCGCGGCGGCCCATTCCGCGGGCCGGATCCTCTCCGGTTTTTGCGCGGCGGCCCCGATCCGCTCCGGTTTTTGCGCGGCGGCCCGTTCCGCGGGCCGGATCCGGTCCGGTTTTTGCGCGGTGGCCCCGATCCGCTCCGGTTTTTGCGCGGCGGCCCATTCCGCGGGCCGCATCTGCTCCGGTTTTTGCGCGGAGGCCCCGATCCGGTCCGATTTTTGCGCGGCGGACCGTTCCGCGGGCCGGATCCGATCCGGTTTTTGCGCGGCGGCCCCGAGCCTGTCCGGTTTTTGTGCGGCGGCCCGTTCCGCGGGCCGGATCCGCTCCGGTTTTTGCACAGTTGCCCCGATACGGTCCGGTTTTTGCGCGGCGGCCCCGAGCCTGTCCGGTTTTTGCGCGGCGGCCCGTTCCGCGGGCCGGATCCGCTCCGGTTTTTGCGCGGCGGCCCCGAGCCTATCCGGTTTTTGTGCCGCGGCCCTTTCCGCGGGCCGGATCCGCTCCGGTTTTTGCGCGGCGGCCCGTTCCGCGGGCCGGATCCGCTCCGGTTTTTGCGCGGCGGCCCCTATCCGCTCCGGTTTTTGCGCGGCGGCCCGTTCCGCGGGCCGGATCCGCTCCGGTTTTTGCGCGGCGGCCCCGAGCCGGTCCGGTTTTTGTGCCGCGGCCCTTTCCGCGGGCCGGATCCGCTCCGGTTTTTGCGCGGCGGCCCGTTCCGCGGGCCGGATCCGCTCCGGTTTTTGCGCGGCGGCCCCGATCCGCTCCGGTTTTTGCGCGGCGGCCCGTTCCGCGGGCCGGAGCCGGTCCGGTTTTTGCGCGGCGGCCCCGATCCGGTCCGGTTTTTGCGCGGCGGCCCGTTCCGCGGGCCGGATCCGATCCGGTTTTTGCGCGGCGGCCCCGATCCGGTCCGATTTTTGCGCGGCGGCCCGTTCCGCGGGCCGGATCCGATCCGGTTTTTGCGCGGCAGCCCCGATCCGATCCGGTTTTTGCGCGGTGGCCCGTTCCGTGGGCCGGATCCGCTCCGCTTTTTGCGCGGCGGCCCCGATCCGCTCCGGTTTTTGCGCGGCGGCCCGTTACGTGGGCCGCATCCGGTCCGGTTTTTGCGCGGCGGCCACGAGCCGGTCCGGTTTTTGCGCGGCGGCCCGTTCCGCGGGCCGGATCCGCTCCGGTTTTTGCGCGGCGGCCCCGATCCGCTCCGGTTTTTGTGCGGCAGCCCGTTCCGCGGGCCGGATACGCTCCGGTTTTTGCGCGGCGGCCCCGATCCGGTCCGGTTTTTGCGCGGCAGCCCGTTCAGGGGGCCTCGAGCCTGTCCGGTTTTTGCACGGCGGCCCCGATCCGCTCCGGTTTTTGCGCGGCGGCCCGTTCCGCGGGCCGGATCCGGTCCGGTTTTTGCGCAGTTGCCCCGAGGCGGTCCGGTTTTTGCGCGGCGGCCCGTTCCGCGGGCCGGATCCGCTCCGGTTTTTGCGCGGCGTCCCCGAGCCTGTCCGGTTTTTGCGCGGCGGCCCGTTCCGCGGGCTGGATCCGCTCCGGTTTTTGCGCGGCGGCCCCGATCCGCTCCGGTTTTTGCGCGGCGGCCCGTTCTGCGGGCCGGATCCGCTCCGGTTTTTGCGCGGCGGCCCCGAGCCGGTCCGGTTTTTGCGCGGCGGCCCGTTCCGCGGGCCGGATCCGCTCCGGTTTTTGCGCGGCGGCCCCGATCCACTCCGGTTTTTGCGCGGCGGCCCCTTCCGCCGGCCGGATCCGCTCCGGTTTTTGCGCGGTGGCTCCGATCCGGTCCGGTTTTTGCGCGGCGGCCCGTTCCGTGGGCCGCATCCAGTCCGGTTTTTGCGCGGCGGCCCGTTCCGCGGGCCGGATCCGCTCCGGTTTTTGCGCGGCGGCCCCGATCCTGTCCGGTTTTTGCGCGGCGGCCCGTTCCGCGGGCCGGATCCACTCCGGTTTTTGCGCGGTGGCCCCGATCCGGTCCGGTTTTTGCGCGGCGGCCCGTTCCGCGGGCCGGATCCGCTCCGGTTTTTGCGCGGCGGCCCCGATCCGCTCCGGTTTTTGTGCGGCAGCCCGTTCCGCGGGCCGGAGCCGGTCCGGTTTTTGCACGGCGGCCCCGATCCGCTCCGGTTTTTGCGCGGCGGCCCGTTCCGCGGGCCGGATCCGCTCCGGTTTTTGCGCGGCGGCCCCGATCCGCTCCGGTTTTTGCGCGGCGGCCCGTTCCGCGGGCCGGATCCGGTCCGGTTTTTGCGCGGCGGCCCCGATCCGCTCCGGTTTTTGCGCGGCGGCCCGTTCCGCGGGCCGGATCCGCTCCGGTTTTTGCGCGGCGGCCCCGATCCGCTCCGGTTTTTGCGCGGCGGCCCGTTCCGCGGGCCGGATCCGCTCCGGTTTTTGCGCGGCGGCCCCGATCCGCTCCGGTTTTTGCGCGGCGGCCCGTTCCGCGGGCCGGATCCGCTCCGCTTTTTGCGCAGCGGCCCCGATCCGCTCCGGTTTTTCCGCGGCGGCCCGTTCCGCGGGCCGGATCCGCTCCGGTTTTTGCGCGGCGGCCACGATCCGCTCCGGTTTTTGCGCGGCGGCCCGTTCTGCGGGCCGGATCCGGTCCGGTTTTTGCGCGGCGGCCCCGATACGGTCCGGTTTTTGCGCGGCGGCCTGTTCCGCGGGCCGGATCCGGTCCGGTTTTTGCGCGGCGGCCCCGATCCGGTCCGGTTTTTGCGCGGCGGCCTGTTCCGCGGGCAGGATCCGCTCCGGTTTTTGCGCGGCGGCCCCGATCCGCTCCTGTTTTTGCGCGGCGGCCCGTTCCGCGGGCCGGATCCGCTCCGGTTTTTGCGCGGCGGCCCCGATCCGCTCCGGTTTTTGCGCGGCGGCCCGTTCCGCGGGCCGGATCCGCTCCGGTTTTTGCACGGTGGCTCCGATCCAGTCCGGTTTTTGCGCGGTGGCCCGTTCCGTGGGCCGCATCCAGTCCGGTTTTTGCGCGGAGGGCCCGATCCACTCCGGTTTTTGCGCCGTGGCCCGTTCCGCGGGCCGGATCCGCTCCGGTTTTTGCGCGGCGGCCCCGATCCGCTCCGGTTTTTGCGCGGCGGCCCGTTCCGCGGGCCGGATAAGCTCCGGTTTTTGCGCGGCGGGCCCGATCCGCTCCGGTTTTTGCGCGGCGGCCCGTTCCGCGGGCCGGATCCGCTCCGGTTTTTGCGCGGCGGCCCCGATCCGCTCCGGTTTTTGCGCGGCGGCCCGTTCCGCGGGCCGGATCCGCTCCGGTTTTTGCGCGGCGGCCCCGATCCGCTCCGGTTTTTGCGCGGCGGCCCGTTCCGCGGGCCGGATCCGCTCCGGTTTTTGCGCGGCGGCCCCGATCCTGTCCGGTTTTTGAGCGGCGGCCCGTTCCGCGGGCCGGATCCGCTCCGGTTTTTGCGCGGCGGCCCCGATCCTGTCCTGTTTTTGCGCGGCGGCCCGTTCCGCGGGCCGCATCCGCTCCGGTTTTTGCGCGGCGGCCCCGAGCCTGTCCGTTTTTTGCGCGGCGGCCCGTTCCGCGGGCCGGATCCGCTCAGGTTTTTGCACGGTGGCTCCGATCCGGTCCGGTTTTTGCGCGGCGGCCCGTTCCGCGGGCCGGATCCGGTCCGGTTTTTGCGCGGCGGCCCCGAGCCTGTCCGGTTTTTGCGCGGCGGCCCGTTCCGCGGGCCGGATCCGCTCCGGTTTTTGTGCGGCGGCCCCGAGCCGGTCCGGTTTTTGTGCGGTGGCCCTTTCCGCGGGCCGGATCCGGTCCGGTTTTTGCGCGGCGGCCCGTTCCGCGGGCCGGATCCGCTCCGGTTTTTGCGCGGCGGCCCCGATCCGCTCCGGTTTTTGCGCGGTGGCCCGTTCCGCGGGCCGGATCCGCTCCGGTTTTTGCGCGGCGGGCCCGATCCGCTCCGGTTTTTGCGCGGCGGCCCGTTCCGCGGGCCGGATCCGATCCGGTTTTTGCGCGGCGGCCCCGATCCGGTCTGATTTTTGCGCGGCGGCCCGTTCCGCGGGCCGGATCCGCTCCGGTTTTTGCGCGGCAGCCCCGATCCGATCCGGTTTTTGCGCGGTGGCCCGTTCCGCGGGCCGGATCCGCTCCGGTTTTTGCGCGGCGGCCCCGATCCGCTCCGGTTTTTGCGCGGCGGCCCTGAGCCGGTCCGGTTTTTGCGCGGCGGCCCGTTCCGCGGGCCGGATCCGATCCGGTTTTTGCGCGGCGGCCCCGATCCGGTCCGATTTTTGCGCGGTGGCCCGTTCCGCGGGCCGGATCCGGTCCGGTTTTTGCGCGGCGGCCCCAATCCCGTACGGTTTTTGTGCGGCAGACCGTTCCGCGGGCCGGAGCCGGTCCGGTTTTTGCACGGCGGCCCCGATCCGCTCCGGTTTTTGCGCGGCGGCCCGTTCCGCGGGCCGGATCCGCTCCGGTTTTTGCGCAGTTGCCCCGAGCCGCTCCGGTTTTTGCGCGGCGGCCCGTTCCGCGGGCCGGATCCGCTCCGGTTTTTGCGCGGCGGCCCCGATCCTGTCCGGTTTTTGCGCGGCGGCCCGTTCCGCGGGCCGGATCCGGTCCGGTTTTTGCGCGGCGGCCCCGAGCCTGTCCGGTTTTTGCGCGGCGGCCCGTTCTGCGGGCCGGATCCGGTCCGGTTTTTGCGCGGCGGCCCCGATCCGCTCCGGTTTTTGCGCGGCGGCCCGTTCCGCGGGCCGGATCCGCTCCGGTTTTTGCGCGGCGGCCCCAATCCGCTCCGGTTTTTGCGCGGCGGCCCCTTCCGCGGGCCGGATCCGCTCCGGTTTTTGCGCGGTGGCTCCGATCCGGTCCGGTTTTTGCCCGGCGGCCCGTTCCGTGGGCCGCATCCAGTCCGGTTTTTGCGCCGCGGCCCGTTCCGCGGGCCGGATCCGCTCCGGTTTTTGCGCGGCGGCCCCGATCCTGTCCGGTTTTTGCGCGGCGGCCCGTTCTGCGGGCCGGATCTGGTCCGGTTTTTGCGCGGTGGCCCCGATCCGGTCCGGTTTTTGCGCGGCGGCCCGTTCCGCGGGCCGGATCCGCTCCGGTTTTTGCGCGGCGGCCCCGAGCCGCTCCGGTTTTTGTGCGGCAGCCCGTTCCGCGGGCCGGATCCGGTCCGGTTTTTGCACGGCGGCCCCCATCCTGTCCGGTTTTTGCGCGGCGGCCCGTTCCGCGGGCCGGATCCGCTCCGGTTTTTGCGCGGCGGCCCCGATCCACTCCGGTTTTTGCGCGGCGGCCCCTTCCGCGGGCCGGATCCGCTCCGGTTTTTGCGCGGCGGCCCCGATCCTGTCCGGTTTTTGCGCGGCGGCCCGTTCCGCGGGCCGGATCCGCTCCGGTTTTTGCGCGGTGGCCCCGATCCGGTCCGGTTTTTTGCGCGGCGGCCCGTTCCGCGGGCCGGATCCGCTCCGGTTTTTGCGCGGCGGCCCCCATCCGCTCCGGTTTTTGTGCGGCGGCCCGTTCCGCGGGCCGGAGCCGGTCCGGTTTTTGCGCGGTGGCTCCGATCCGGTCCGGTTTTTGCGCGGCGGCCCGTTCCGCGGGCCGGATCCGATCCGGTTTTTGCGCGGTGGCTCCAATCCGGTCCGATATTTGCGCGGCGGCCCGTTCCGCGGGCTGCATCCGCTCCGGTTTTTGCGCGGCGGCCCCGAGCCGGTCCGGTTTTTGCGCGGCGGCCCGTTCCGCGGGCCGGATCCGCTCCGGTTTTTGCGCGGCGGCCCCGAGCCGGTCCGGTTTTTGCGCGGCGGCCCGTTCCGCGGGCCGGATCCGATCCGGTTTTTGCGCGGTGGCCCCGATCCGGTCCGGTTTTTGCGCGGCGGCCCGTTCCGCGGGCCGGATCCGCTCCGGTTTTTGCGCGGCGGCCCCGAGCCGCTCCGGTTTTTGTACGGCAGACCGTTCCGCGGGCCGGAGCCGGTCCGGTTTTTGCACGGCGGCCCCGATCCGCTCCAGTTTTTGCGCGGCGGCCCGTTCCGCGGGCCGGATCCGCTCCGGTTTTTGCGCGGCGGCCCCGATCCGCTCCGGTTTTTGCGCGGCGGCCGGTTCCGCGGGCCGGATCCGCTCCGGTTTTTGCGCGGTGGCCCCGATCCGCTCCGGTTTTTGCGCGGCGGCCCGTTCCGCGGGCCGGATCCGCTCCGGTTTTTGCGCGGCGGCCCCGATACGGTCTGGTTTTTCCGCGGCGGCCCGTTCCGCGGGCCGGATCCGCTCCGGTTTTTGCGCGGCGGCCCCGAGCCGGTCCGGTTTTTGTGCGCGACAGCCCGTTCCGCGGGCCAGATCCGCTCCGGTTTTTGCGCGGCGGCCCCGAGCCGCTCCGGTTTTTGCGCGGTGGCCCGTTCCGCGGGCATCATCCGCTCCGGTTTTTGCGCGGTGGCCCGTTCCGCGGGCTGGATCGGGTCCGGTTTTTGCGCGGCGGCCCCGATCCGCTCCGGTTTTTGCGCGGTGGCCCGTTCTGCGGGCCGGATCCGCTCCGGTTTTTGCGCGGAGGGCCCGATCCGCTCCGGTTTTTGCGCGGCAGCCCCGATCCTGTCCGGTTTTTGTGCGGCGGCCCGTTCCGCGGGCCGGATCCGGTCCAGTTTTTGCGCGGCGGCCCCGATCCGCTCCGGTTTTTGCGCGGCGGCCCGTTCCACGGGCCGGATCCGCTCCGGTTTTTGCACGGCGGCCCCGATCCGCTCCGGTTTTTGCGCGGCGGCCCGTTCCGCGGGCCGGATCCGCTCCGGTTTTTGCGCGGCGGCCCCGAGCCTGTCCGGTTTTTGCGCCGCGGCACGTTCCGTGGGCCGCATCCGCTCCGGTTTTTGCGCGGCGGCCCCGATCCGATCCGGTTTTTGCGCGGCGGACCGTTCCGCGGGCCGGATCCGATCCGGTTTTTGCGCGGCGGCCCCGAGCCTATCCGGTTTTTGTGCGGCGGCCCGTTCCGCAGGCCGGATCCGCTCCGGTTTTTGCACAGTTGCCCCGATACGGTCCGGTTTTTGCACGGCGGCCCGTTCCGCGGGCCGCATCCGCTCCGGTTTTTGCGCGGCGGACCGTTCCGCGGGCCGGATCCGCTCCGGTTTTTGCACGGCGGCCCCGATCCGCTCCGGTTTTTGCGCGGCGGCCCCGATCCGATCCGGTTTTTGCGCCGCGGCACGTTCCGTGGGCCGCATCCGGTCCGGTTTTTGCGCGGCGGCCCGTTCCGCGGGCCGGATCCGCTCCGGTTTTTGCGCGGCGGCCCCGAGCCGGTCCGGTTTTTGCGCGGCGGCCCGTTCCGCGGGCCGGATCCGCTCCGGTTTTTGCGCGGTGGCCCCGATCCGCTCCGGTTTTTGCGCGGCGGCCCATTCCGCGGGCCGCATCTGCTCCGGTTTTTGCGCGGAGGCCCCGATCCGGTCCGATTTTTGCGCGGCGGACCGTTCCGCGGGCTGGATCCGATCCGGTTTTTGCGCGGCGGCCCCGAGCCTGTCCGGTTTTTGTGCGGCGGCCCGTTCCGCGGGCCGGATCCGCTCCGGTTTTTGCACAGTTGCCCCGATACGGTCCGGTTTTTGCGCGGCGGCCCGTTCCGCGGGCCGCATCCGCTCCGGTTTTTGCGCGGCGGCCCCGAGCCGGTCCGGTTTTTGCGCGGCGGCCTGTTGCGCGGGCCGCATCCGCTCCGGTTTTTGCGCGGTGGCTCCGATCCGGTCCGGTTTTTGCGCGGCGGCCCGTTCCGCGGGCCGCATCCGCTCCGGTTTTTGCGCGGTGGCCCGTTCCGCGGCCCGGATCCGCTCCGGTTTTTGCGCGGCAGCCCCGATCCGCTCCGGTTTTTGCGCGGCGGCCCGTTCTGCGGGCCGGATCCGCTCCGGTTTTTGCGCGGCGGCCCCGAGCCGGTCCGGTTTTTGCGCGGCGGCCCGTTCCGCGGGCCGCATCTGCTCCGGTTTTTGCGCGGCGGCCCCGAGCCGGTACGGTTTTTAGCGCGGCGGCCCGTTCCGGGGTCCGGATCCGGTCCGGTTTTTGCGCGGCGGCCCCGATCCGGTCCGGTTTTTGTGCCGCGGCCCGTTCCGCGGACCGGATCCGGTCCGGATTTTGCGCGGCGGCCCGTTCCGCGGGCCGGATCCGCTCCGCTATTTGCGCGGCGGCCCCGAGCCGGTCCGGTTTTTGCGCGGCGGCCCGTTCCGCGGGCCGCATCCGGTCCGGTTTTTGCGCGGTGGCTCCGATCCGGTCCGGTTTTTGCGCGGCGGCCCGTTCCGCGGGCCGGATCCGCTCCGGTTTTTGCGCGGCGGCCCCGAGCCTGTCCGGTTTTTTGCGCGGCGGCCCGTTCCGCGGGCCGGATCCGCTCCGGTTTTTGCGCGGCGGCCCCGAGCCGGTCCGGTTTTTGTGCCGCGGCCCTTTCCGCGGGCCGGATCCGCTCCGGTTTTTGCGCGGCGGCCCGTTCCGCGGGCCGGATCCGCTCCGGTTTTTGCGCGGCGGCCCCGATCCGCTCCGGTTTTTGCGCGGCGGCCCGTTCCGCGGGCCGGAGCCGGTCCGGTTTTTGCGCGGCGGCCCCGATCCGGTCCGGTTTTTGCGCGGCGGCCCGTTCCGCGGGCCGGATCCGCTCCGGTTTTTGCGCGGCGGCCCCGATCCGGTCCGATTTTTGCGCGGCGGCCCGTTCCGCGGGCCGGATCCGCTCCGGTTTTTGCGCGGCAGCCCCGATCCGATCCGGTTTTTGCGCGGTGGCCCGTTCCGTGGGCCGGATCCGCTCCGCTTTTTGCGCGGCGGCCCCGATCCGCTCCGGTTTTTGCGCGGCGGCCCGTTCCGTGGGCCGCATCCGGTCCGGTTTTTGCGCGGCGGCCACGAGCCGACCGGTCTTTGCGCGGCGGCCCGTTCCGCGGGGCGGATCCGCTCCGGTTTTTGCGCGGCGGCCCCGATCCGCTCCGGTTTTTGTGCGGCAGCCCGTTCCGCGGGCCGGATCCGCTCCGGTTTTTGCGCGGCGGCCCCGAGCCGGTCCGGTTTTTGTGCGGCAGCCCGTTCAGGGGGCCTCGAGCCTGTCCGGTTTTTGCACGGCGGCCCCGATCCGCTCCGGTTTTTGCGCGGCGGCCCGTTCCGCGGGCCGGATCCGGTCCGGTTTTTGCGCAGTTGCCCCGAGCCGGTCCGGTTTTTGCGCGGCGGCCCGTTCCGCGGGCCGGATCCGCTCCGGTTTTTGCGCGGCGTCCCCGAGCCTGTCCGGTTTTTGCGCGGCGGCCCGTTCCGCGGGCTGGATCCGCTCCGGTTTTTGCGCGGCGGCCCCGATCCGCTCCGGTTTTTGCGCGGCGGCCCGTTCTGCGGGCCGGATCCGGTCCGGTTTTTGCGCGGCGGCCCCGAGCCGGTCCGGTTTTTGCGCGGCGGCCCGTTCCGCGGGCCGGATCCGCTCCGGTTTTTGCGCGGCGGCCCCGATCCACTCCGGTTTTTGCGCGGCGGCCCCTTCCGCCGGCCGGATCCGCTCCGGTTTTTGCGCGGTGGCTCCGATCCGGTCCGGTTTTTGCGCGGCGGCCCGTTCCGTGGGCCGCATCCAGTCCGGTTTTTGCGCGGCGGCCCGTTCCGCGGGCCGGATCCGCTCCGGTTTTTGCGCGGCGGCCCCGATCCGGTCCGGTTTTTGCGCGGCGGCCCGTTCCGCGGGCCGGATCCGCTCCGGTTTTTGCGCGGTGGCCCCGATCCGGTCCGGTTTTTGCGCGGCGGCCCGTTCCGCGGGCCGGATCCGCTCCGGTTTTTGCGCGGCGGCCCCGATCCGCTCCGGTTTTTGTGCGGCGGCCCGTTCCGCGGGCCGGAGCCGGTCCGGTTTTTGCACGGCGGCCCCGATCCGCTCCGGTTTTTGCGCGGCGGCCCGTTCCGCGGGCCGGATCCGCTCCGGTTTTTGCGCGGCGGCCCCGATCCGCTCCGGTTTTTGCGCGGCGGCCTGTTCCGCGGGCCGGATCCGGTCCGGTTTTTGCGCGGCGGCCCTGATCCGCTCCGGTTTTTGCGCGGCGGCCCGTTCCGCGGGCCGGATCCGCTCCGGTTTTTGCGCGGCGGCCCCGATCCGCTCCGGTTTTTGCGCGGCGGCCCGTTCCGCGGGCCGGATCCGCTCCGGTTTTTGCGCGGCGGCCCCGATCCGCTCCGGTTTTTGCGCCGCGGCCCGTTCCGCGGGCCGGATCCGCTCCGCTTTTTGCGCAGCGGCCACGATCCGCTCCGGTTTTTCCGCGGCGGTCCGTTCCGCGGGCCGGATCCGCTCCGATTTTTGCGCGGCGGCCACGATCCGCTCCGGTTTTTGCGCGGCGGCCCGTTCTGCGGGCCGGATCCGGTCCGGTTTTTGCGCGGCGGCCCCGATCCGGTCCGGTTTTTGCGCGGCGGCCTGTTCCGCGGGCCGGATCCGGTCCGGTTTTTGCGCGGCGGCCCCGATCCGGTCCGGTTTTTGCGCGGCGGCCTGTTCCGCGGGCAGGATCCGCTCCGGTTTTTGCGCGGCGGCCCCGATCCGCTCCTGTTTTTGCGCGGCGGCCCGTTCCGCGGGCCGGATCCGCTCCGGTTTTTGCGCGGCGGCCCCGATCCGCTCCGGTTTTTGCGCGGCGGCCCGTTCCGCGGGCCGGATCCGCTCCGGTTTTTGCGCGGTGGCTCCGATCCAGTCCGGTTTTTGCGCGGTGGCCCGTTCCGTGGGCCGGATCCGCTCCGCTTTTTGCGCGGCGGCCCCGATCCACTCCGGTTTTTGCGCCGTGGCCCGTTCCGCGGGCCGGATCCGCTCCGGTTTTTGCGCGGCGGCCCCGATCCGCTCCGGTTTTTGCGCGGCGGCCCGTTCCGCGGGCCGGATAAGCTCCGGTTTTTGCGCGGCGGGCCCGATCCGGTCCGGTTTTTGCGCGGCGGCCCGTTCCGCGGGCCGGATCCGCTCCGGTTTTTGCGCGGCGGCCCCGATCCGCTCCGGTTTTTGCGCGGCGGCCCGTTCCGCGGGCCGGATCCGCTCCGGTTTTTGCGCGGCGGCCCCGATCCGCTCCGGTTTTTGCGCGGCGGCCCGTTCCGCGGGCCGGATCCGCTCCGGTTTTTGCGCGGCGGCCCCGATCCTGTCCGGTTTTTGAGCGGCGGCCCGTTCCGCGGGCCGGATCCACTCCGGTTTTTGCGCGGCGGCCCCGATCCTGTCCTGTTTTTGCGCGGCGGCCCGTTCCGCGGGCCGGATCCGCTCCGGTTTTTGCGCGGCGGCCCCGAGCCTGTCCGTTTTTTGCGCGGCGGCCCGTTCCGCGGGCCGCATCCGCTCAGGTTTTTGCACGGTGGCTCCGATCCGGTCCGGTTTTTGCGCGGCGGCCCGTTCCGCGGGCCGGATCCGCTCCGGTTTTTGCGCGGCGGCCCCGAGCCTGTCCGGTTTTTGCGCGGCGGCCCGTTCCGCGGGCCGGATCCGATCCGGTTTTTGTGCGGCGGCCCCGAGCCAGTCCGGTTTTTGTGCGGTGGCCCTTTCCGCGGGCCGGATCCGGTCCGGTTTTTGCGCGGCGGCCCGTTCCGCGGGCCGGATCCGCTCCGGTTTTTGCGCGGCGGCCCCGATCCGCTCCGGTTTTTGCGCGGTGGCCCGTTCCGCGGGCCGGATCCGCTCCGGTTTTTGCGCGGCGGGCCCGATCCGCTCCGGTTTTTGCGCGGCGGCCCGTTCCGCGGGCCGGATCCGATCCGGTTTTTGCGCGGCGGCCCCGATCCGGTCTGATTTTTGCGCGGCGGCCCGTTCCGCGGGCCGGATCCGCTCCGGTTTTTGCGCGGCAGCCCCGATCCGATCCGGTTTTTGCGCGGTGGCCCGTTCCGTGGGCCGGATCCGCTCCGCTTTTTGCGCGGCGGCCCCGATCCGCTCCGGTTTTTGCGCGGCGGCCCCGAGCCGGTCCGGTTTTTGCGCGGCGGCCCGTTCCGCGGGCCGGATCCGATTCGGTTTTTGCGCGGTGGCTCCGATCCGGTCCGATATTTGCGCGGCGGCCCCTTCCGCGGGCCGCATCCGCTCCGGTTTTTGCGCGGCGGCCCCGATCCGGTCCGATTTTTGCGCGGTGGCCCGTTCCGCGGGCCGGATCCGCTCCGGTTTTTGCGCGGCGGCCCCAATCCCGTACGGTTTTTGTGCGGCAGACCGTTCCGCGGGCCGGATCCGCTCCGGTTTTTGCGCGGCGGCCCCGATCCGGTCCGGTGTTTGCGCGGCGGCCCGTTCCGCGGGCCGGATCCGCTCCGGTTTTTGCGCGGCGGCCCCGATCCTGTCCGGTTTTTGAGCGGCGGCCCGTTCCGCGGGCCGGATCCACTCCGGTTTTTGCGCGGCGGCCCCGATCCTGTCCTGTTTTTGCGCGGCGGCCCGTTCCGCGGGCCGGATCCGCTCCGGTTTTTGCGCGGCGGCCCCGAGCCTGTCCGTTTTTTGCGCGGCGGCCCGTTCCGCGGGCCGCATCCGCTCAGGTTTTTGCACGGTGGCTCCGATCCGGTCCGGTTTTTGCGCGGCGGCCCGTTCCGCGGGCCGGATCCGGTCCGGTTTTTGCGCGGCGGCCCCGAGCCTGTCCGGTTTTTGCGCGGCGGCCCCTTCCGCGGGCCGGATCCGCTCCGGTTTTTGCGCGGTGGCTCCGATCCGGTCCGGTTTTTGCCCGGCGGCCCGTTCCGTGGGCCGCATCCAGTCCGGTTTTTGCGCCGCGGCCCGTTCCGCGGGCCGGATCCGCTCCGGTTTTTGCGCGGCGGCCCCGATCCTGTCCGGTTTTTGCGCGGCGGCCCGTTCTGCGGGCCGGATCCGGTCCGGTTTTTGCGCGGTGGCCCCGATCCGGTCCGGTTCTTGCGCGGCGGCCCGTTCCGCGGGCCGGATCCGCTCCGGTTTTTGCGCGGCGGCCCCGAGCCGCTCCGGTTTTTGTGCGGCAGCCCGTTCCGCGGGCCGGAGCCGGTCCGGTTTTTGCACGGCGGCCCCGATCCGCTCCGGTTTTTGCGCGGCGGCCCGTTCCGCGGGCCGGATCCGCTCCGCTTTTTGCGCGGCGGCCCCGATCCGGTCCGGTTTTTGCGCGGCGGCCCGTTCCGCGGGCCGGATCCGCTCCGGTTTTTGCGCGGTGGCCCCGATCCGCTCCGGTTTTTGCGCGGCGGCCCGTTCCGCGGGCCGGATCCGCTCCGGTTTTTGCGCGGCGGCCCCGATCCTGTCCGGTTTTTGCGCGGCGGCCCGTTCCGCGGGCCGGATCCGCTCCGGTTTTTGCGCGGCGGCCCCGATCCTGTCCGGTTTTTGCGCGGCGGCCCGTTCTGCGGGCCGGATCCGCTCCGGTTTTTGCGCGGCGGCCCCCATCCTGTCCGGTTTTTGCGCGGCGGCCCGTTCCGCGGGCCGGATCCGCTCCGGTTTTTGCGCGGCGGCCCCGATCCACTCCGGTTTTTGCGCGGCGGCCCCTTCCGCGGGCCGGATCCGCTCCGGTTTTTGCGCGGCGGCCCCGATCCTGTCCGGTTTTTGCGCGGCGGCCCGTTCCGCGGGCCGGATCCGCTCCGGTTTTTGCGCGGTTGCCCCGATCCGGTCCAGTTTTTTGCGCAGCGGCCCGTTCCGCGGGCCGGATCCGCTCCGGTTTTTGCGCGGCGGCTCCGATCCGCTCCGGTTTTTGTGCGGCGGCCCGTTCCGCGGGCCGGAGCCGGTCCGGTTTTTGCGCGGTGGCTCCGATCCGGTCCGGTTTTTGCGCGGCGGCCCGTTCCGCGGGCCGCATCCGATCCGGTTTTTGCGCGGTGGCTCCAATCCGGTCCGATATTTGCGCGGCGGCCCGTTCCGCGGGCTGCATCCGCTCCGGTTTTTGCGCGGCGGCACCGAGCCGGTCCGGTTTTTGCGCGGCGGCCCGTTCCGCGGGCCGGATCCGCTCCGGTTTTTGCGCGGCGGCCCCGAGCCGGTCCGGTTTTTGCGCGGCGGCCCGTTCCGCGGGCCGGATCCGCTCCGGTTTTTGCGCGGTGGCCCCGATCCGGTCCGGTTTTTGCGCGGCGGCCCGTTCCGCGGGCCGGATCCGCTCCGGTTTTTGCGCGGCGGCCCCGATCCGCTCCGGTTTTTGTACGGCAGACCGTTCCGCGGGCCGGAGCCGGTCCGGTTTTTGCACGGCGGCCCCGATCCGCTCCAGTTTTTGCGCGGCGGCCCGTTCCGCGGGCCGGATCCGCTCCGGTTTTTGCGCGGCGGCCCCGATCCGCTCCGGTTTTTGCGCGGCGGCCCGTTCCGCGGGCCGGATCCGCTCCGGTTTTTGCGCGGTGGCCCCGATCCGCTCCGGTTTTTGCGCGGCGGCCCGTTCCGCGGGCCGGATCCGCTCCGGTTTTTGCGCGGCGGCCCCGATCCGGTCCGGTTTTTGCGCGGCGGCCCGTTCTGCGGACCGGATCCGCTCCGGTTTTTGCGCGGCGGCCCCGATCCGCTCCGGTTTTTGCGCGGCGGCCTGTTCCGCGGGCCGGATCCGCTCCGGTTTTTGCGCGGCGGCCCCGATCCACTCTGGTTTTTGCGCGGCGGCCCGTTCCGCGGGCCGGATCCGCTCCGGTTTTTGCGCGGCGGCCCCGATCCGCTCCTGTTTTTGTGCCGCGGCCCGTTCCGCGGGCTGCATCCGCTCCGGTTTTTGCGCGGTGGCCCCGATCCGGTCCGGTTTTTGCGCGGCGGCCCGTTCCGCGGGCCGGATCCGCTCCGGTTTTTGCGCGGCGGCCCCGATCCGCTCCGGTTTTTGTGCCGCAGCCCGTTCCGCGGGCCGGAGCCGGTCCGGTTTTTGCACGGCGGCCCCCATCCGCTCCGGTTTTTGCACGGCGGCCCGTTCCGCGGGCCGGATCCTCTCCGGTTTTTGCGCGGCGGCCCCGATCCGGTCCGGTTTTTGCGCGGCGGCCCGTTCCGCGGGCCGGATCCGCTCCGGTTTTTGCGCGGCGGCCCCGATCCGCTCCGGTTTTTGCGCGGCGGCCCGTTCCGCGGGCCGGATCCGCTCCGGTTTTTGCGCGGCGGCCCCGAGCCGCTCCGGTTTTTGCGCGGCGGCCCGTTCCGCGGGCCGGATCCGCTCCGGTTTTTGCGCGGTGGCCCCGATCCGGTCCGGTTTGTTGCGCGGCGGCCCGTTCCGCGGGCCGGATCCGCTCCGGTTTTTGCGCGGCGGCCCCGATCCGCTCCGGTTTTTGTGCGGCGGCCCGTTCCGCGGGCCGGAGCCGGTCCGGTTTTTGCGCGGTGGCTCCGATCCGGTCCGGTTTTTGCGCGGCGGCCCGTTCCGCGGGCCGGATCCGATCCGGTTTTTGCGCGGTGGCTCCAATCCGGTCCGATATTTGCGCGGCGGCCCGTTCCGCGGGCTGCATCCGCTCCGGTTTTTGCGCGGCGGCCCCGAGCCGGTCCGGTTTTTGCGCGGCGGCCCGTTCCGCGGGCCGGATCCGCTCCGGTTTTTGCGCGGCGGCCCCGAGCCGGTCCGGTCTTTGCGCGGCGGCCCGTTCCGCGGGCCGGATCCGCTCCGGTTTTTGCGCGGTGGCCCCGATCCGGTCCTGTTTTTGCGCGGCGGCCCGTTCCGCGGGCCGGATCCGCTCCGGTTTTTGCGCGGCGGCCCCGATCCGCTCCGGTTTTTGTACGGCAGACCGTTCCGCGGGCCGGAGCCGGTCCGGTTTTTGCACGGCGGCCCCGATCCGCTCCAGTTTTTGCGCGGCGGCCCGTTCCGCGGGCCGGATCCGCTCCGGTTTTTGCGCGGCGGCCCCGATCCGCTCCGGTTTTTGCGCGGCGGCCCGTTCCGCGGGCCGGATCCGCTCCGGTTTTTGCGCGGCGGCCCCGATCCGCTCCGGTTTTTGCGCGGCGGCCCGTTCCGCGGGCCGGATCCGCTCCGGTTTTTGCGCGGCGGCCCCGATCCGGTCCGGTTTTTGCGCGGCGGCCCGTTCTGCGGACCGGATCCGCTCCGGTTTTTGCGCGGCGGCCCCGAGCCGGTCCGGTTTTTGCGCGGCGGCCTGTTCCGCGGGCCGGATCCGCTCCGGTTTTTGCGCGGCGGCCCCGATCCACTCCGGTTTTTGCGCGGTGGCCCGTTCCGCGGGCCGGATCCGCTCCGGTTTTTGCGCGGCGGCCCCGATCCGCTCCTGTTTTTGTGCCGCGGCCCGTTCCGCGGGCCGGATCCGCTCCGGTTTTTGCGCGGTGGCCCCGATCCGGTCCGGTTTTTGCGCGGCGGCCCGTTCCGCGGGCCGGATCCGGTCCGGTTTTTGCGCGGCGGCCCCGATCCGGTCCGGTTTTTGTGCCGCAGCCCGTTCCGCGGGCCGGAGCCGGTCCGGTTTTTGCACGGCGGCCCCGATCCGCTCCGGTTTTTGCACGGCGGCCCGTTCCGCGGGCCGGATCCGCTCCGGTTTTTGCGCGGCGGCCCCGATCCGCTCCGGTTTTTGCGCGGCGGCCCGTTCCGCGGGCCGGATCCGCTCCGGTTTTTGCGCGGCGTCCCCGAGCCGCTCCGGTTTTTGCGCGGCGGCCCGTTCTGCGGGCCGGATCCGCTCCGATTTTTGCGCGGCGGCCCCGATCCGCTCCGGTTTTTGCGCGGCGGCCTGTTCCGCGGGCCGGATCCGGTCCGGTTTTTGCGCGGCGGCCCCGATCCTGTCCGGTTTTTGCGCGGCGGCCCGTTCCGCGGGCCGGATCCGCTCCGGTTTTTGCGCGGCGGCCCCGATCCGCTCCTGTTTTTGTGCCGCGGCCCGTTCCGCGGGCCGGATCCGCTCCGGTTTTTGCGCGGTGGCTCCGATCCGGTCCGGTTTTTGCGCGGTGGCCCGTTCCGCGGGCCGCATCCAGTCCGGTTTTTGCGCGGCGGCCCCGATACGGTCCGGTTTTTGCGCGGCGGCCCGTTCCGCGGGCTGGATCCGCTCCGGTTTTTGCGCGGCGGCCCCGATCCGCTCCGGTTTTTGCGCGGCGGCCCGTTCTGCGGGCCGGATCCAGTCCGGTTTTTGCGCGGCGGCCCCTGTCCTGTCCGGTTTTTGCGCGGCGGCCCGTTCCGCGGGCCGGATCCGCTCCGGTTTTTGCGCGGCGGCCCCGATCCACTCCGGTTTTTGCGCGGCGGCCCCTTCCGCGGGCCGGATCCGCTCCGCTTTTTGCGCGGCGGCCCCGATCCTGTCCGGTTTTTGCGCGGCGGCCCGTTCCGCGGGCCGGATCCGCTCCGGTTTTTGCGCGGTGGCCCCGATCCGCTCCGGTTTTTGCGCGGCGGCCCGTTCCGCGGACCGGAGCCGGTCCGGTTTTTGCACGGCGGCCCCGATCCGCTCCGGTTTTTGCGCGGCGGCCCGTTCCGCGGGCCGGATCCGCTCCGGTTTTTGCGCGGCGGCCCCGATCCGGTCGGTTTTTTGCGCGGCGGCCCGTTCCGCGGGCCGGATCCGCTCCGGTTTTTGCGCGGCGGCCCCTTCCGCGGGCCGGGTCCGCTCCGGTTTTTGCGCGGTGGCTCCGATCCGGTCCGGTTTTTGCGCGGCGGCCCGTTCCGTGGGCCGCATCCAGTCCGGTTTTTGCGCGGCGGCCCCTTCCGCGGGCTGGATCCGCTCCGGTTTTTGCGCGGCGGCCCCGATCCGCTCCGGTTTTTGCGCGGCGGCCCGTTCCGCGGGCCGGATCCGGTCCGGTTTTTGCGCGGTGGCCCCGATCCGCTCCGGTTTTTGCGCGGCGGCCCGTTCCGCGGGCCGGATCCGCTCCGGTTTTTGCGCGGCGGCCCCGAGCCGCTCCGGTTTTTGCGCGGCGGCCCGTTCTGCGGGCCGGATCCGCTCCGGTTTTTGCGCGGCGGCCCCGATCCGCTCCGGTTTTTGCGCGGCGGCCTGTTCCGCGGGCCGGATCCGGTCCGGTTTTTGCGCGGCAGCCCCGATCCACTCTGGTTTTTGCGCGGCGGCCCGTTCCGCGGGCCGGATCCGCTCCGGTTTTTGCGCGGCGGCCCCGATCCGCTCCTGTTTTTGTGCCGCGGCCCGTTCCGCGGGCCGGATCCGCTCCGGTTTTTGCGCGGTGGCTCCGATCCGGTCCGGTTTTTGCGCGGTGGCCCGTTCCGCGGGCCGCATCCGGTCCGGTTTTTGCGCGGCGGCCCCGATACGGTCCGGTTTTTGCGCGGCGGCCCGTTCCGCGGGCTGGATCCGCTCCGGTTTTTGCGCGGCGGCCCCGATCCGCTCCGGTTTTTGCGCGGCGGCCCGTTCTGCGGGCCGGATCCGGTCCGGTTTTTGCGCGGCGGCCCCGATCCGCTCCGGTTTTTGCGCGGCGGCACGTTCCGCGGGCCGGATCCGCTCCGGTTTTTGCGCGGCGGCCCCGATCCACTCCGGTTTTTGCGCGGCGGCCCCTTCCGCGGGCCGGATCCGCTCCGGTTTTTGCGCGGCGGCCACGATACGGTCCGGTTTTTGCGCGGCGGCCCGTTCCGCGGGCCGGATCCGCTCCGGTTTTTGCGCGGTGGCCCCGATCCGGTCCGGTTTTTTGCGCGGCGGCCCGTTCCGCGGGCCGGATCCGCTCCGGTTTTTGCGCGGCGGCCCCGATCCGCTCCGGTTTTTGTGCGGCGGCCCGTTCCGCGGGCCGGAGCCGGTCCGGTTTTTGCACGGCGGCCCGTTCCGCGGGACGGATCCGGTCCGGTTTTTGCGCGGCGGCCCCGAGCCTGTCCGGTTTTTGCGCGGCGGCCCGTTCCGCGGGCCGGATCCGCTCCGCTTTTTGCGCGGCGGCCCCGATCCGCTCCGGTTTTTCCACGGCGGCCCGTTCCGCGGGCTGGATCCGGTCCGGTTTTTGCGCGGCGGCCACGATCCGCTCCGGTTTTTGCGCGGCGGCCCGTTCTGCGGGCCGGATCCGCTCCGGTTTTTGCGCGGCGGCCCCGATCCGGTCCGGTTTTTGCGCGGCGGCCTGTTCCGCGGGCCGGATCCGGTCCGGTTTTTGCGCGGCGGCCCCGATCCACTCTGGTTTTTGCGCGGCGGCCCGTTCCGCGGGCCGGATCCGCTCCGGTTTTTGCGCGGCGGCCCCGATCCGCTCCTGTTTTTGTGCCGCGGCCCATTCCGCGGGCCGGATCCGCTCCGGTTTTTGCGCGGTGGCTCCGATCCGGTCCGGTTTTTGCGCGGCGGCCCGTTTCGCGGGCTGGATCCACTCCGGTTTTTGCGCGGCGGCCCCGAGCCGGTCCGGTTTTTGCGCGTCGGCCCGTTCCGCAGGCCGGATCCGCTCCGGTTTTTGCGCGGCGGCCCCGATCCTGTCCGGTTTTTCCGCGGCGGCCCGTTCCGCGGGCCGGATCCGGTCCGGTTTTTGCGCGGCGGCTCCTATCCGTCCAGTTTTTGCCCGGAGGCCCTTTCCGCGGGCCGGATCCGCTCCGGTTTTTGCGCGGCGGCCCGTTCCGCGGGCCGGATCCGCTCCGGTTTTTGCGCGGCGGCCCCGAGCCGGTCCGGTTTTTGCGCGGCGGCCCGTTCCGCGGGCCGGATCCGATCCGGTTTTTGCACGGTGGCTCCGCTCCTGTCCGATATTTGCTCGGCGGAAGTTCCGCGGGCCACATCCGGTCCGGTTTTTGCGCGGCGGCCCCGATCCGGTCCGATTTTTGCGCGGCGGCCCGTTCCGCGGGCCGCATCCGCTCCGGTTTTTGCGCGGCGGCCCCGATCCGCTCCGGTTTTTGCGCGGCGGCCCGTTCCGCGGGCCGGATCCGCTCCGGTTTTTGCGCGGCGGCCCCGAGCCGGTCCGGTTTTTGCGCGGCGGCCCGTTCCGCGGGCCGCATCCGGTCCGGTTTTTGCGCGGCGGCCCCGATCCGGTCCGCTTTTTGCGCGGCGGCCTGTTCCGCGGGCCGGATCCGCTCCGGTTTTTGCGCGGCGGCCCGTTCCGCGGGCCGGAGCCGGTCCGCTTTTTGCGCGGCGGCCCCGATCCGCTCCGGTTTTTCCGCGGCGGCCCGTTCCGCGGGCCGGATCCGCTCCGGTTTTTGCGCGGCGGCCCCGATCCGGTCCGGTTTTTGCGCGGCCCGTTCCGCGGGCCGGATCCGCTCCGGTTTTTGCGCGGTGGCTCCGATCCGGTCCTATATTTGCGCGGCGGCCCGTTCTGCGGGCCGCATCCGGTCCGGTTTTTGCGCGGCGGCCCCGATCCGGTCCGATATTTGCGCGGCAGCCCGTTCCGCGGGCCGGATCCGCTCCGGTTTTTGCGCGGCGGCCCCGATCCGCTCCGGTTTTTGCGCGGCGGCCCGTTCCGCAGGCCGGATCCGCTCCGGTTTTTGCGCAGTTGCCCCGAGCCGGTCCGGTTTTTGCACGGCGGCCCGTTCTGTGGGCCGGATCCGGTCCGGTTTTTGCGCGGCGGCCCCGATACGGTCTGGTTTTTCCGCGGCGGCCCGTTCCGCGGGCCGGATCCGGTCCGGTTTTTGCGCGGCGGCCCCGATCCGGTCCGATTTTTGCGAGGCGGCCTGTTCCGCGTGCCGGATCCGCTCCGGTTTTTGCGCGGCGGCCCCGATCCTGTCCGGTTTTTGTGCGCGGCAGCCCGTTCCGCGGGCCAGATCCGCTCCGCTTTTTGCGCGGCGGCCCCGAGCCGGTCCGGTTTTTGCGCGGCGGCCCCTTCCGCGGGCTGGATCCGGTCCGGTTTTTGCGCGGCGGCCCCGATCCGCTCCGGTTTTTGCGCGGCGGCCCGTTCTGCGGGCCGGATCCGCTCCGGTTTTTGCGCGGAGGCCCCGATCCGCTCCGGTTTTTGCGCGGCAGCCCCGATCCTGTCCGGTTTTTGTGCGGCGGCCCGTTCCGCGGGCCGGATCCGCTCCGGTTTTTGCGCGGCGGCCCCGAGCCGCTCCGGTTTTTGCGCGGCGGCCCGTTCCGCGGGCCGGATCCGCTCTGGTTTTTGCACGGCGGCCCCGATCCGCTCCGGTTTTTGCGCGGCGGCCCGTTCCGCGGGCCGGATCCCGTCCGGTTTTTGCGCGGCGGCCCCGATCCTGTCCTGTTTTTGCGCGGCGCCCCGTTCCGTGGGCCGCATCCGGTCCGGTTTTTGCGCGGCGGCCCGTTCCGCGGGCCGGAGCCGGTCCGGTTTTTGCACGGCGGCCCCGATCCTGTCCGGTTTTTGCGCCGCGGCCCATTCCGCGGGCCGGATCCTCTCCGGTTTTTGCGCGGCGGCCCCCATCCGCTCCGGTTTTTGCGCGGCGGCCCGTTCCGCGGGCCGGAGCCGCTCCGGTTTTTGCGCGGTGGCCCCGATCCGCTCCGGTTTTTGCGCGGCGGCCCATTCCGCGGGCCGGATCCGGTCCGGTTTTTGCGCGGCGGCCCCGATCCGGTCCGATTTTTGCGCGGCGGCCCGTTCCGCGGGCCGGATCCGATCCGGTTTTTGCGCGGCGGCCCCGAGCCGGTCCGGTTTTTGTGCGGCGGCCCGTTCCGCGGGCCGGATCCGCTCCGGTTTTTGCGCGGTGGCCCGTTCCGCGGGCCGGATCCGCTCCGGTTTTTGCGCGGCAGCCCCGACCAGGTCCGGTTTTTGCGCGGCGCCCCCGATCCCGTACGGTTTTTGCGCGGCAGCCCGTTCCGCGGGCCGGATCCGGTCCGGTTTTTGCGCGGTGGCTCCGATCCGCTCTGGTTTTTGTGCGGCGGCCCGTTCCGTGTGCCGCATCCAGTCCGGTTTTTGCGCCGCGGCCCATTCCGCGGGCCGGATCCGGTCCGGTTTTTGCGCGGCGGCCCCGATCCTGTCCGGTTTTTGCGCGGCGGCCCGTTCCGCGGGCCGGATCCGCTCCGCTTTTTGCGCTGCGTCCCCGATCCGCTCCGGTTTTTGCGCGGCGGCCCGTTCTGCGGGCCGCATCCGCTCCGGTTTTTGCGCGGCGGCCCCGATCCGCTCCGGTTTTTGTGCGGCAGCCCATTCCGCGGGCCGGAGCCGGTCCGGTTTTTGCGCGGCGGCCCCGAGCCTGTCCGGTTTTTCCGCGGCGGCCCGTTCCACGGGCCGGATCCGCTCCGGTTTTTGCGCGGCGGCCCCGAACCGGTCCGGTTTTTGCGCGGCAGCCCGTTCCGCGGGCCGCATCCGCTCCGGTTTTTGCGCGGCGGCCCCGACCCGGTCCGGTTTTTGCGCGGCGGCCCGTTCCGCGGGCTGGATCCGCTCCGGTTTTTGCGCGGCGGACACGATCCGCTCCGGTTTTTGCGCGGCGGCCCGTTCTGCGGGCCGGATCCGGTCCGGTTTTTGCACGGCGGCCCCGATCCGGTCTGGTTTTTGCGCGGCGGCCCGTTCCGCGGGCTGGATCCGCTCCGGTTTTGCGCGGCGGCCCCGATCCTGTCCGGTTTTTGCGCGGCGGCCCGTTCCGCGGGCCGGATCCGCTCCGGTTTTTGCGCGGCGGCCCCGATCCTGTCCGGTTTTTGCGCGGCGGACCGTTCCGCGGGCCGGATCCGCTCCGGTTTTTGCACGGCGGCCCCGATCCGGTCCGGTTTTTGCGCGGCAGCCCGTTCCGCGGGCCGGAGCCGGTCCGGTTTTTGCACGGCGGCCACGATACGGTCCGGTTTTTGCGCGGCGGCCCGTTCCGCGGGCCGGATCCGCTCCGGTTTTTGCGCGGTGGCCCCGATCCGGTCCGGTTTTTGCGCGGCGGCCCGTTCCGTGGGCCGGATCCGCTCCGGTTTTTGCGCGGTGGCCCCGATCCGCTCCGGTTTTTGCGCGGCGGCCCGTTCCGCGGGCCGGAGCCGGTCCGGTTTTTGCGCGGCGGCCCCGATCCGGTCCGGTTTTTGCGCGGCGGCCCGTTCCGCGGGCCGGATCCGCTCCGGTTTTTGCGCGGCGGCCCCGAGCCGGTCCGGTTTTTGAGCGGCGGCCCGTTCCGCGGGCCGGATCCGCTCCAGTTTTTGCGCGGCGGCCCCGATCCTGTCCGGTTTTTGCGCGGCGGCCCCTTCCGCGGGCCGGATTCGGTCCGGTTTTTGCGCGGCGGCTCCTATCCGGTCCGGTTTTTGCCCGGAGGCCCTTTCCGCGGGCCGGATCCGCTCCGGTTTTTGCGCGGCGGCCCGTTCCGCGGGCCGGATCCGCTCCGGTTTTTGCGCGGCGGCACCGAGCCGGTCCGGTTTTTGCGCGGCGGCCCGTTCCGCGGGCCGCATCCGCTCCGGTTTTTGCGCGGCGGCCCCGATCCGGTCCGGTTTTTGCGTGGTGGCCCGTTCCGCGGGCCGGATCCGGTCCGGTTTTTGCGCGGCGGCCCCGATCCCGTACGGTTTTTGTGCGGCAGCCCGTTCCGCGGGCCGGATCCGCTCCGGTTTTTGCACGGCGGCCCCGATCCGCTCCGGTTTTTGCGCGGCGGCCCGTTCCGCGGGCCGGATCCGGTCCGGTTTTTGCGCAGTTGCCCCGTGCCGGTCCGGTTTTTGCGCGGCGGCCCGTTCCGCGGGCCGGATCCGCTCCGGTTTTTGCGCGGCGGCCCCGAGCCGGTCCGTTTTTTGCGCGGCGGCCCGTTCCGCGGGCCGCATCCGGTCCGGTTTTTGCGCGGCGGCCACGATCCGGTCCGATTTTTGCGCGGTGGCCTGTTCCGCGGGCCGGATCCGCTCCGGTTTTTGCGCGGCGGCCCCGATCCGCTCCGGTTTTTGCGCGGCGGCCCCTTCCGCGGGCCGGATCCGGTCCGGTTTTTGCACGGCGGCCCCGATCCGCTCCGGTTTTTGCGCGGCGGCCCGTTCCGCGGGCCGGATCCGGTCCGGTTTTTGCGCGGCGGCCCCGAGCCTGTCCGGTTTTTGCGCGGCGGCCCGTTCCGCGGGCCGGATCCGCTCCGCTTTTTGCGCGGCGGCCCCGATCCGCTCCGGTTTTTCCACGGCGGCCCGTTCCGCGGGCTGGATCCGGTCCGGTTTTTGCGCGGCGGCCACGATCCGCTCCGGTTTTTGCGCGGCGGCCCGTTCTGCGGGCCGGATCCGGTCCGGTTTTTGCGCGGCGGCCCCGATCCGGTCCGGTTTTTGCGCGGCGGCCTGTTCCGCGGGCCGGATCCGGTCCGGTTTTTGCGCGGCGGCCCCGATCCACTCTGGTTTTTGCGCGGCGGCCCGTTCCGCGGGCCGGATCCGCTCCGGTTTTTGCGCGGCGGCCCCGATCCGCTCCTGTTTTTGTGCCGCGGCCCGTTCCGCGGGCCGGATCCGCTCCGGTTTTTGCGCGGTGGCTCCGATCCGGTCCGGTTTTTGCGCGGCGGCCCGTTTCGCGGGCTGGATCCACTCCGGTTTTTGCGCGGCGGCCCCGAGCCGGTCCGGTTTTTGCGCGTCGGCCCGTTCCGCGGGCCGGATCCGCTCCGGTTTTTGCGCGGCGGCCCCGATCCTGTCCGGTTTTTCCGCGGCGGCCCGTTCCGCGGGCCGGATCCGGTCCGGTTTTTGCGCGGCGGCTCCTATCCGGTCCGGTTTTTGCCCGGAGGCCCTTTCCGCGGGCCGGATCCGCTCCGGTTTTTGCGCGGCGGCCCGTTCCGCGGGCCGGATCCGCTCCGGTTTTTGCGCGGCGGCCCCGAGCCGGTCCGGTTTTTGCGCGGCGGCCCGTTCCGCGGGCCGGATCCGATCCGGTTTTTGCGCGGTGGCTCCGCTCCTGTCCGATATTTGCTCGGCGGAAGTTCCGCGGGCCGCATCCGGTCCGGTTTTTGCGCGGCGGCCCCGATCCGGTCCGATTTTTGCGCGGCGGCCCGTTCCGCGGGCCGCATCCGCTCCGGTTTTTGCGCGGCGGCCCCGATCCGCTCCGGTTTTTGCGCGGCGGCCCGTTCCGCGGGCCGGATCCGCTCCGGTTTTTGCGCGGCGGCCCCGAGCCGGTCCGGTTTTTGCGCGGCGGCCCGTTCCGCGGGCCGCATCCGGTCCGGTTTTTGCGCGGCGGCCCCGATCCGGTCCGCTTTTTGCGCGGCGGCCTGTTCCGCGGGCCGGATCCGCTCCGGTTTTTGCGCGGCGGCCCGTTCCGCGGGCCGGAGCCGGTCCGCTTTTTGCGCGGCGGCCCCGATCCGCTCCGGTTTTTCCGTGGCGGCCCGTTCCGCGGGCCGGATCCGCTCCGGTTTTTGCGCGGCGGCCCCGATCCGGTCCGGTTTTTGCGCGGCCCGTTCCGCGGGCCGGATCCGCTCCGGTTTTTGCGCGGTGGCTCCGATCCGGTCCTATATTTGCGCGGCGGCCCGTTCTGCGGGCCGCATCCGGTCCGGTTTTTGCGCGGCGGCCCCGATCCGGTCCGATATTTGCGCGGCAGCCCGTTCCGCGGGCCGGATCCGCTCCGGTTTTTGCGCGGCGGCCCCGATCCGCTCCGGTTTTTGCGCGGCGGCCCGTTCCGCAGGCCGGATCCGCTCCGGTTTTTGCGCAGTTGCCCCGAGCCGGTCCGGTTTTTGCGCGGCGGCCCGTTCTGTGGGCCGGATCCGCTCCGGTTTTTGCGCGGCGGCCCCGATACGGTCTGGTTTTTCCGCGGCGGCCCGTTCCGCGGGCCGGATCCGGTCCGGTTTTTGCGCGGCGGCCCCGATCCGGTCCGATTTTTGCGAGGCGGCCTGTTCCGCGTGCCGGATCCGCTCCGGTTTTTGCGCGGCGGCCCCGATCCTGTCCGGTTTTTGTGCGCGGCAGCCCGTTCCGCGGGCCAGATCCGCTCCGCTTTTTGCGCGGCGGCCCCGAGCCGGTCCGGTTTTTGCGCGGCGGCCCCTTCCGCGGGCTGGATCCGGTCCGGTTTTTGCGCGGCGGCCCCGATCCGCTCCGGTTTTTGCGCGGCGGCCCGTTCTGCGGGCCGGATCCGCTCCGGTTTTTGCGCGGAGGCCCCGATCCGCTCCGGTTTTTGCGCGGCAGCCCCGATCCTGTCCGGTTTTTGTGCGGCGGCCCGTTCCGCGGGCCGGATCCGCTCCGGTTTTTGCGCGGCGGCCCCGAGCCGCTCCGGTTTTTGCGCGGCGGCCCGTTCCGCGGGCCGGATCCGCTCCGGTTTTTGCACGGCGGCCCCGATCCGCTCCGGTTTTTGCGCGGCGGCCCGTTCCGCGGGCCGGATCCGGTCCGGTTTTTGCGCGGCGGCCCCGATCCGATCCGGTTTTTGCGCGGCGGCCCGTTCCGTGGGCCGCATCCGGTCCGGTTTTTGCGCGGCGGCCCGTTCCGCGGGCCGGAGCCGGTCCGGTTTTTGCACGGCGGCCCCGATCCTGTCCGGTTTTTGCGCCGCGGCCCATTCCGCGGGCCGGATCCTCTCCGGTTTTTGCGCGGCGGCCCCCATCCGCTCCGGTTTTTGCGCAGCGGCCCGTTCCGCGGGCCGGATCCGCTCCGGTTTTTGCGCGGTGGCCCCGATCCGCTCCGGTTTTTGCGCGGCGGCCCATTCCGCGGGCCGGATCCGGTCCGGTTTTTGCGCGGCGGCCCCGATCCGGTCCGATTTTTGCGCGGCGGCCCGTTCCGCGGGCCGGATCCGATCCGGTTTTTGCGCGGCGGCCCCGAGCCGGTCCGGTTTTTGTGCGGCGGCCCGTTCCGCGGGCCGGATCCGCTCCGGTTTTTGCGCGGTGGCCCGTTCCGCGGGCCGGATCCGCTCCGGTTTTTGCGCGGCAGCCCCGACCAGGTCCGGTTTTTGCGCGGCGCCCCCGATCCCGTACGGTTTTTGCGCGGCAGCCCGTTCCGCGGGCCGGATCCGGTCCGGTTTTTGCGCGGTGGCTCCGATCCGCTCCGGTTTTTGTGCGGCGGCCCGTTCCGTGGGCCGCATCCAGTCCGGTTTTTGCGCCGCGGCCCATTCCGCGGGCCGGATCCGGTCCGGTTTTTGCGCGGCGGCCCCGATCCTGTCCGGTTTTTGCGCGGCGGCCCGTTCCGCGGGCCGGATCCGGTCCGGTTTTTGCGCGGCGGCCCCGATCCGCTCCGGTTTTTGTGCGGCGGCCCGTTCCGCGGGCCGGATCCGCTCCGGTTTTTGCGCGGCGGCCCCGATCCGCTCCGGTTTTTGTGCGGCAGCCCATTCCGCGGGCCGGAGCCGGTCCGGTTTTTGCGCGGCGGCCCCGAGCCTGTCCGGTTTTTCCGCGGCGGCCCGTTCCACGGGCCGGATCCGCTCCGGTTTTTGCGCGGCGGCCCCGAACCGGTCCGGTTTTTGCGCGGCGGCCCGTTCCGCGGGCCGGATCCGCTCCGGTTTTTGCGCGGCGGCCCCGACCCGGTCCGGTTTTTGCGCGGCGGCCCGTTCCGCGGGCTGGATCCGCTCCGGTTTTTGCGCGGCGGACACGATCCGCTCCGGTTTTTGCGCGGCGGCCCGTTCTGCGGGCCGGATCCGGTCCGGTTTTTGCGCGGCGGCCCCGATCCGGTCTGGTTTTTGCGCGGCGGCCCGTTCCGCGGGCCGGATCCGCTCCGGTTTTGCGCGGCGGCCCCGATCCTGTCCGGTTTTTGCGCGGCGGCCCGTTCCGCGGGCCGGATCCGCTCCGGTTTTTGCGCGGCGGCCCCGATCCGCTCCGGTTTTTGCGCGGCGGACCGTTCCGCGGGCCGGATCCGCTCCGGTTTTTGCACGGCGGCCCCGATCCGGTCCGGTTTTTTTGCGGCAGCCCGTTCCGCGGGCCGGAGCCGGTCCGGTTTTTGCACGGCGGCCACGATACGGTCCGGTTTTTGCGCGGCGGCCCGTTCCGCGGGCCGGATCCGTTCCGGTTTTTGCGCGGCGGCCCCGATCCGCTCCGGTTTTTGCGCGGCGGCCCGTTCCGTGGGCCGGATCCGCTCCGGTTTTTGCGCGGTGGCCCCGATCCGCTCCGGTTTTTGCGCGGCGGCCCGTTCCGCGGGCCGGATCCGGTCCGGTTTTTGCGCGGCGGCCCCGATCCTGTCCGGTTTTTGCGCGGCGGCCCGTTCCGCGGGCCGGATCCGCTCCGGTTTTTGCGCGGCGGGCCCGAGCCGGTCCGGTTTTTGCGCGGCGGCCCGTTCCGCGGGCCGGATCCGCTCCAGTTTTTGCGCGGCGGCCCCGATCCTGTCCGGTTTTTGCGCGGCGGCCCCTTCCGCGGGCCGGATTCGGTCCGGTTTTTGCGCGGCGGCTCCTATCCGGTCCGGTTTTTGCCCGGAGGCCCTTTCCGAGGGCCGGATCCGGTCCGGTTTTTGCGCGGCGGCCCGTTCCGCGGGCCGGATCCGCTCCGGTTTTTGCGCGGCGGCACCGAGCCGGTCCGGTTTTTGCGCGGCGGCCCGTTCCGCGGGCCGCATCCGCTCCGGTTTTTGCGCGGCGCCCCCGATCCGGTCCGGTTTTTGCGTGGTGCCCCGTTCCGCGGGCCGGATCCGGTCCGGTTTTTGCGCGGCGGCCCCGATCCCGTACGGTTTTTGTGCGGCAGCCCGTTCCGCGGGCCGGATCCGCTCCGGTTTTTCCACGGCGGCCCGTTCCGCGGGCTGGATCCGGTCCGGTTTTTGCGCGGCGGCCACGATCCGCTCCGGTTTTTGCGCGGCGGCCCGTTCTGCGGGCCGGATCCGGTCCGGTTTTTGCGCGGCGGCCCCGATCCGGTCCGGTTTTTGCGCGGCGGCCTGTTCCGCGGGCCGGATCCGGTCCGGTTTTTGCGCGGCGGCCCCGATCCACTCTGGTTTTTGCGCGGCGGCCCGTTCCGCGGGCCGGATCCGCTCCGGTTTTTGCGCGGCGGCCCCGATCCGCTCCTGTTTTTGTGCCGCGGCCCGTTCCGCGGGCCGGATCCGCTCCGGTTTTTGCGCGGTGGCTCCGATCCGGTCCGGTTTTTGCGCGGCGGCCCGTTTCGCGGGCTGGATCCACTCCGGTTTTTGCGCGGCGGCCCCGAGCCGGTCCGGTTTTTGCGCGTCGGCCCGTTCCGCGGGCCGGATCCGCTCCGGTTTTTGCGCGGCGGCCCCGATCCTGTCCGGTTTTTCCGCGGCGGCCCGTTCCGCGGGCCGGATCCGGTCCGGTTTTTGCGCGGCGGCTCCTATCCGGTCCGGTTTTTGCCCGGAGGCCCTTTCCGCGGGCCGGATCCGCTCCGGTTTTTGCGCGGCGGCCCGTTCCGCGGGCCGGATCCGCTCCGGTTTTTGCGCGGCGGCCCCGAGCCGGTCCGGTTTTTGCGCGGCGGCCCGTTCCGCGGGCCGGATCCGATCCGGTTTTTGCGCGGTGGCTCCGCTCCTGTCCGATATTTGCTCGGCGGAAGTTCCGCGGGCCGCATCCGGTCCGGTTTTTGCGCGGCGGCCCCGATCCGGTCCGATTTTTGCGCGGCGGCCCGTTCCGCGGGCCGCATCCGCTCCGGTTTTTGCGCGGCGGCCCCGATCCGCTCCGGTTTTTGCGCGGCGGCCCGTTCCGCGGGCCGGATCCGCTCCGGTTTTTGCGCGGCGGCCCCGAGCCGGTCCGGTTTTTGCGCGGCGGCCCGTTCCGCGGGCCGCATCCGATCCGGTTTTTGCGCGGCGGCCCCGATCCGGTCCGCTTTTTGCGCGGCGGCCTGTTCCGCGGGCCGGATCCGCTCCGGTTTTTGCGCGGCGGCCCGTTCCGCGGGCCGGAGCCGGTCCGCTTTTTGCGCGGCGGCCCCGATCCGCTCCGGTTTTTCCGCGGCGGCCCGTTCCGCGGGCCGGATCCGCTCCGGTTTTTGCGCGGCGGCCCCGATCCGGTCCGGTTTTTGCGCGGCCCGTTCCGCGGGCCGGATCCGCTCCGGTTTTTGCGCGGTGGCTCCGATCCGGTCCTATATTTGCGCGGCGGCCCGTTCTGCGGGCCGCATCCGGTCCGGTTTTTGCGCGGCGGCCCCGATCCGGTCCGATATTTGCGCGGCAGCCCGTTCCGCGGGCCGGATCCGCTCCGGTTTTTGCGCGGCGGCGCCGATCCGCTCCGGTTTTTGCGCGGCGGCCCGTTCCGCAGGCCGGATCCGCTCCGGTTTTTGCGCAGTTGCCCCGAGCCGGTCCGGTTTTTGCGCGGCGGCCCGTTCTGTGGGCCGGATCCGGTCCGGTTTTTGCGCGGCGGCCCCGATACGGTCTGGTTTTTCCGCGGCGGCCCGTTCCGCGGGCCGGATCCGGTCCGGTTTTTGCGCGGCGGCCCCGATCCGGTCCGATTTTTGCGAGGCGGCCTGTTCCGCGTGCCGGATCCGCTCCGGTTTTTGCGCGGCGGCCCCGATCCTGTCCGGTTTTTGTGCGCGGCAGCCCGTTCCGCGGGCCAGATCCGCTCCGCTTTTTGCGCGGCGGCCCCGAGCCGGTCCGGTTTTTGCGCGGCGGCCCCTTCCGCGGGCTGGATCCGGTCCGGTTTTTGCGCGGCGGCCCCGATCCGCTCCGGTTTTTGCGCGGCGGCCCGTTCTGCGGGCCGGATCCGCTCCGGTTTTTGCGCGGAGGCCCCGATCCGCTCCGGTTTTTGCGCGGCAGCCCCGATCCTGTCCGGTTTTTGTGCGGCGGCCCGTTCCGCGGGCCGGATCCGCTCCGGTTTTTGCGCGGCGGCCCCGAGCCGCTCCGGTTTTTGCGCGGCGGCCCGTTCCGCGGGCCGGATCCGCTCCGGTTTTTGCACGGCGGCCCCGATCCGCTCCGGTTTTTGCGCGGCGGCCCGTTCCGCGGGCCGGATCCGGTCCGGTTTTTGCGCGGCGGCCCCGATCCGATCCGGTTTTTGCGCGGCGGCCCGTTCCGTGGGCCGCATCCGGTCCGGTTTTTGCGCGGCGGCCCGTTCCGCGGGCCGGAGCCGGTCCGGTTTTTGCACGGCGGCCCCGATCCTGTCCGGTTTTTGCGCCGCGGCCCATTCCGCGGGCCGGATCCTCTCCGGTTTTTGCGCGGCGGCCCCCATCCGCTCCGGTTTTTGCGCAGCGGCCCGTTCCGCGGGCCGGATCCGCTCCGGTTTTTGCGCGGTGGCCCCGATCCGCTCCGGTTTTTGCGCGGCGGCCCATTCCGCGGGCCGGATCCGGTCCGGTTTTTGCGCGGCGGCCCCGATCCGGTCCGATTTTTGCGCGGCGGCCCGTTCCGCGGGCCGGATCCGATCCGGTTTTTGCGCGGCGGCCCCGAGCCGGTCCGGTTTTTGTGCGGCGGCCCGTTCCGCGGGCCGGATCCGCTCCGGTTTTTGCGCGGTGGCCCGTTCCGCGGGCCGGATCCGCTCCGGTTTTTGCGCGGCAGCCCCGACCAGGTCCGGTTTTTGCGCGGCGCCCCCGATCCCGTACGGTTTTTGCGCGGCAGCCCGTTCCGCGGGCCGGATCCGGTCCGGTTTTTGCGCGGTGGCTCCGATCCGCTCCGGTTTTTGTGCGGCGGCCCGTTCCGTGGGCCGCATCCAGTCCGGTTTTTGCGCCGCGGCCCATTCCGCGGGCCGGATCCGGTCCGGTTTTTGCGCGGCGGCCCCGATCCTGTCCGGTTTTTGCGCGGCGGCCCGTTCCGCGGGCCGGATCCGCTCCGGTTTTTGCGCGGCGGCCCCGATCCGCTCCGGTTTTTGCGCGGCGGCCCGTTCCGCGGGCCGGATCCGCTCCGGTTTTTGCGCGGCGGCCCCGATCCGCTCCGGTTTTTGTGCGGCAGCCCATTCCGCGGGCCGGAGCCGGTCCGGTTTTTGCGCGGCGGCCCCGAGCCTGTCCGGTTTTTCCGCGGCGGCCCGTTCCACGGGCCGGATCCGCTCCGGTTTTTGCGCGGCGGCCCCGAACCGGTCCGGTTTTTGCGCGGCGGCCCGTTCCGCGGGCCGGATCCGCTCCGGTTTTTGCGCGGCGGCCCCGACCCGGTCCGGTTTTTGCGCGGCGGCCCGTTCCGCGGGCTGGATCCGCTCCGGTTTTTGCGCGGCGGACACGATCCGCTCCGGTTTTTGCGCGGCGGCCCGTTCTGCGGGCCGGATCCGGTCCGGTTTTTGCGCGGCGGCCCCGATCCGCTCCGGTTTTTGCGCGGCGGCCCGTTCCGCGGGCCGGATCCGCTCCGGTTTTGCGCGGCGGCCCCGATCCGCTCCGGTTTTTGCGCGGCGGCCCGTTCCGCGGGCCGGATCCGCTCCGGTTTTTGCGCGGCGGCCCCGATCCGCTCCGGTTTTTGCGCGGCGGACCGTTCCGCGGGCCGGATCCGCTCCGGTTTTTGCACGGCGGCCCCGATCCGGTCCGGTTTTTTTGCGGCAGCCCGTTCCGCGGGCCGGAGCCGGTCCGGTTTTTGCACGGCGGCCACGATACGGTCCGGTTTTTGCGCGGCGGCCCGTTCCGCGGGCCGGATCCGTTCCGGTTTTTGCGCGGCGGCCCCGATCCGCTCCGGTTTTTGCGCGGCGGCCCGTTCCGTGGGCCGGATCCGCTCCGGTTTTTGCGCGGTGGCCCCGATCCGCTCCGGTTTTTGCGCGGCGGCCCGTTCCGCGGGCCGGATCCGGTCCGGTTTTTGCGCGGCGGCCCCGATCCTGTCCGGTTTTTGCGCGGCGGCCCGTTCCGCGGGCCGGATCCGCTCCGGTTTTTGCGCGGCGGCCCCGAGCCGGTCCGGTTTTTGCGCGGCGGCCCGTTCCGCGGGCCGGATCCGCTCCAGTTTTTGCGCGGCGGCCCCGATCCTGTCCGGTTTTTGCGCGGCGGCCCCTTCCGCGGGCCGGATTCGGTCCGGTTTTTGCGCGGCGGCTCCTATCCGGTCCGGTTTTTGCGCGGCGGCCCGTTCCGAGGGCCGGATCCGGTCCGGTTTTTGCGCGGCGGCCCGTTCCGCGGGCCGGATCCGCTCCGGTTTTTGCGCGGCGGCACCGAGCCGGTCCGGTTTTTGCGCGGCGGCCCGTTCCGCGGGCCGCATCCGCTCCGGTTTTTGCGCGGCGCCCCCGATCCGGTCCGGTTTTTGCGTGGTGGCCCGTTCCGCGGGCCGGATCCGGTCCGGTTTTTGCGCGGCGGCCCCGATCCCGTACGGTTTTTGTGCGGCAGCCCGTTCCGCGGGCCGGATCCGCTCCGGTTTTTGCACGGCGGCCCCGATCCGCTCCGGTTTTTGCGCGGCGGCCCCTTCCGCGGGCCGGATCCGGTCCGGTTTTTGCGCAGTTGCCCCGTGCCGGTCCGGTTTTTGCGCGGCGGCCCGTTCCGCGGGCCGGATCCGCTCCGGTTTTTGCGCGGCGGCCCCGAGCCGGTCCGGTTTTTGCGCGGCGGCCCGTTCCGCGGGCCGCATCCGGTCCGGTTTTTGCGCGGCGGCCACGATCCGGTCCGATTTTTGCGCGGTGGCCCGTTCCGCGGGCCGGATCCGCTCCGGTTTTTGCGCGGCGGCCCCGAGCCGGTCCGGTTTTTGCGCGGTGGCCTGTTCCGCGGGCCGGATCCGGTCCGGTTTTTGCGCGGCGGCCCCGATCCCGTACTGTTTTTGTGCGGCAGCCCGTTCTGCGGGCCGGATCCGCTCCGGTTTTTGCGCGGCGGCCCCGATCCGGTCCGGTTTTTGCGCGGCGGCCCGTTCCGCGGGCCGGATCCGCTCCGGTTTTTGCGCAGTTGCCCCGAGCCGGTCCGGTTTTTGCGCGGCGGCCCGTTCCGCGGGCCGCATCCGCTCCGGTTTTTGCGCGGTGGCCCCGATCCGGTCCGGTTTTTGCGTGGTGGCCCGTTCCGCGGGCCGGATCCGGTCCGGTTTTTGCGCGGCGGCCCCGATCCCGTACGGTTTTTGTGCGGCAGCCCGTTCCGCGGGCCGGATCCGCTCCGGTTTTTGCACGGCGGCCCCGATCCGCTCCGGTTTTTGCGCGGCGGCCCGTTCCGCGGGCCGGATCCGGTCCGGTTTTTGCGCAGTTGCCCCGTGCCGGTCCGGTTTTTGCGCGGCGGCCCGTTCCGCGGGCCGGATCCGCTCCGGTTTTTGCGCGGCGGCCCCGAGCCGGTCCGTTTTTTGCGCGGCGGCCCGTTCCGCGGGCCGCATCCGGTCCGGTTTTTGCGCGGCGGCCACGATCCGGTCCGATTTTTGCGCGGTGGCCTGTTCCGCGGGCCGGATCCGCTCCGCTTTTTGCGCGGTGGCCCCGATCCGCTCCGGTTTTTGCGCGGCGGCCTGTTCCGCGGGCCGGATCCGCTCCGCTTTTTGCGCGGCGGCCCCGATCCGCTCCGGTTTTTGCGCGGCGGCCCGTTCCGCGGGCCGGATCCGCTCTGGTTTTTGCGCGGCGGCCCCGATCCGGTCCGGTTTTTGCGCGGCCCGTTCCGCGGGCCGGATCCGCTCCGGTTTTTGCGCGGCGGCTCCGATCCGGTCCGATATTTGCGCTGCGGCCCGTTCCGCGGGCCGCATCCGGTCCGGTTTTTGCGCGGTGGCCCCGATCCGGTCCGATTTTTGCGCGGCGGCCCGTTCCGCGGGCCGGATCCGCTCCGGTTTTTGCGCGGCGGCCCCGAGCCGGTCCGGTTTTTGCGCGGTGGCCCGTTCCGCGGGCCGGATCCGGTCCGGTTTTTGCGCGGCGGCCCCGATCCCGTACTGTTTTTGTGCGGCAGCCCGTTCTGCGGGCCGGAGCCGGTCCGGTTTTTGCGCGGCGGCCCCGATCCGGTCCGGTTTTTGCGCGGCGGCCCGTTCCGCGGGCCGGATCCGCTCCGGTTTTTGCGCAGTTGCCCCGAGCCGGTCCGGTTTTTGCGTGGCGGCCCGTTCCGCGGGCCGGATCCGGTCCGGTTTTTGCGCGGCGGCCCCGATACGGTCTGGTTTTTCCGCGGCGGCCCGTTCCGCGGGCCGGATCCGCTCCGGTTTTTGCGCGGCGGCCCCGATCCGGTCCGATTTTTGCGAGGCGGCCTGTTCCGCGGGCCGGATCCGCTCCGGTTTTTGCGCGGTGGCCCCGAGCCGGTCCGGTTTTTGTGCGCGACAGCCCGTTCCGCGGGCCAGATCCGCTCCGGTTTTTGCGCGGCGGCCCCGAGCCGGTCCGGTTTTTGCGCGGCGGCCCGTTCCGCGGGCATCATCCGCTCCGGTTTTTGCGCGGTGGCCCGTTCCGCGGGCTGGATCCGGTCCGGTTTTTGCGCGGCGGCCCCGATCCGCTCCGGTTTTTTGCGCGGCGGCCCGTTCTGCGGGCCGGATCCGCTCCGGTTTTTGCGCGGAGGGCCCGATCCGCTCCGGTTTTTGCGCGGCAGCCCCGATCCTGTCCGGTTTTTGTGCGGCGGCCCGTTCCGCGGGCCGGATCCGGTCCGGTTTTTGCGCGGCGGCCCCGATCCGCTCCGGTTTTTGCGCGGCGGCCCGTTCCGCGGGCCGGATCCTCTCCGGTTTTTGCACGGCGGCCCCGATCCGCTCCGGTTTTTGCGCGGCGGCCCGTTCCGCGGGCCGGATCCAGTCCGCTTTTTGCGCGGTGGCCCCGATCCGGTCCAGTTTTTGTGCCGCGGCCCGTTCCGCGGGCCGGATCCGGTCCGGTTTTTGCGCGGCGGCCCCGATCCCGTACGGTTTTTGTGCGGCAGCCCGTTCCGCGGGCCGGATCCGCTCCGGTTTTTGCACGGCGGCCCCGATCCGCTCCGGTTTTTGCGCGGCGGCCCGTTCCGCGGGCCGGATCCGCTCCGGTTTTTGCGCAGTTGCCCCGTGCCGGTCCGGTTTTTGCGCGGCGGCCCGTTCCGCGGGCCGGATCCGCTCCGGTTTTTGCGCGGCGGCCCCGAGCCGGTCCGTTTTTTGCGCGGCGGCCCGTTCCGCGGGCCGCATCCGGTCCGGTTTTTGCGCGGCGGCCCCGATCCGGTCCGATTTTTGCGCGGTGGCCTGTTCCGCGGGCCGGATCCGCTCCGGTTTTTGCGCGGCGGCCCCGATCCGCTCCGGTTTTTGCGCGGCGGCCCGTTCCGCGGGCCGGATCCGGTCCGGTTTTTGCGCGGTGGCCCCGATCCGCTCCGGTTTTTGCGCGGCGGCCTGTTCCGCGGGCCGGATCCGCTCCGCTTTTTGCGCGGCGGCCCCGATCCGCTCCGGTTTTTGCGCGGCGGCCCGTTCCGCGGGCCGGATCCGCTCCGGTTTTTGCGCGGCGGCCCCGATCCGGTCCGGTTTTTGCGCGGACCGTTCCGCGGGCCGGATCCGCTCAGGTTTTTGCGCGGCGGCTCCGATCCGGTCCGATATTTGCGCGGCGGCCCGTTCCGCGGGCCGCATCCGGTCCGGTTTTTGCGCGGCGGCCCCGATCCGGTCCGATTTTTGCGCGGCGGCCCGTTCCGCGGGCCGGATCCGCTCCAGTTTTTGCGCGGCGGCCCCGAGCCGCTCCGGTTTTTGCGCGGCGGCCCGTTCCGCGGGCCGGATCCGGTCCGGTTTTTGCGCGGCGGCCCCGATCCCGTACGGTTTTTGTGCGGCAGCCCGTTCCGCGGGCCGGAGCCGGTCCGGTTTTTGCGCGGCGGCCCCGATCCGGTCCGGTTTTTGCGCGGCGGCCCGTTCCGCGGGCCGGATCCGCTCCGGTTTTTGCGCAGTTGCCCCGAGCCGGTCCGGTTTTTGCGTGGCGGCCCGTTCCGCGTGCCGGATCCGCTCCGGTTTTTGCGCGGCGGCCCCGATACGGTCTGGTTTTTCCGCGGCGGCCCGTTCCGCGGGCCGGATCCGGTCCGGTTTTTGCGCGGCGGCCCCGATCCGGTCCGATTTTTGCGAGGCGGCCTGTTCCGCGGGCCGGATCCGCTCCGGTTTTTGCGCGGCGGCCCCGAGCCGGTCCGGTTTTTGTGCGCGACAGCCCGTTCCGCGGGCCAGATCCGCTCCGGTTTTTGCGCGGCGGCCCCGAGCCGGTCCGGTTTTTGCGCGGTGGCCCGTTCCGCGGGCATCATCCGCTCCGGTTTTTGCGCGGTGGCCCGTTCCGCGGGCTGGATCCGGTCCGGTTTTTGCGCGGCGGCCCCGATCCGCTCCGGTTTTTGCGCGGCGGCCCGTTCTGCGGGCCGGATCCGCTCCGGTTTTTGCGCGGAGGGCCCGATCCGCTCCGGTTTTTGCGCGGCAGCCCCGATCCTGTCCGGTTTTTGTGCGGCGGCCCGTTCCGCGGGCCGGATCCGGTCCAGTTTTTGCGCGGCGGCCCCGATCCGCTCCGGTTTTTGCGCGGCGGCCCGTTCCGCGGGCCGGATCCGATCCGGTTTTTGCACGGCGGCCCCGATCCGCTCCGGTTTTTGCGCGGCGGCCCGTTCCGCGGGCCGGATCCAGTCCGCTTTTTGCGCGGTGGCCCCGATCCGGTCCAGTTTTTGTGCCGCGGCCCGTTCCGCGGGCCGGATCCGCTCCGGTTTTTGCGCGGCGGCCCCGATCCGATCCGGTTTTTGCGCCGCGGCACGTTCCGTGGGCCGCATCCAGTCCGGTTTTTGCGCGGCGGCCCGTTCCGCGGGCCGGAGCCGGTCCGGTTTTTGCACGGCGGCCCCGATCCTGTCCGGTTTTTGCGCGGCGGCCCATTCCGCGGGCCGGATCCTCTCCGGTTTTTGCGCGGCGGCCCCGATCCGCTCCGGTTTTTGCGCGGCGGCCCGTTCCGCGGGCCGGATCCGGTCCGGTTTTTGCGCGGTGGCCCCGATCCGCTCCGGTTTTTGCGCGGCGGCCCATTCCGCGGGCCGCATCTGCTCCGGTTTTTGCGCGGAGGCCCCGATCCGGTCCGATTTTTGCGCGGCGGACCGTTCCGCGGGCCGGATCCGATCCAGTTTTTGCGCGGCGGCCCCGAGCCTGTCCGGTTTTTGTGCGGCGGCCCGTTCCGCGGGCCGGATCCGCTCCGGTTTTTGCACAGTTGCCCCGATACGGTCCGGTTTTTGCGCGGCGGCCCGTTCCGCGGGCCGCATCCGCTCCGGTTTTTGCGCGGCGGCCCCGAGCCGGTCCGGTTTTTGCGCGGCGGCCTGTTGCGCGGGCCGCATCCGCTCCGGTTTTTGCGCGGTGGCTCCGATCCGGTCCGGTTTTTGCGCGGCGGCCCGTTCCGCGGGCCGCATCCGCTCCGGTTTTTGCGCGGTGGCCCGTTCCGCGGCCCGGATCCGCTCCGGTTTTTGCGTGGCAGCCCCGACCCGGTCCGATTTTTGCGCGGCGGCCCGTTCTGCGGGCCGGATCCGCTCCGGTTTTTGCGCGGCGGCCCCGAGCCGGTCCGGTTTTTGCGCGGCGGCCCGTTCCGCGGGCCGCATCTGCTCCGGTTTTTGCGCGGCGGCCCCGAGCCGGTACGGTTTTTAGCGCGGCGGCCCGTTCCGGGGTCCGGATCCGGTCCGGTTTTTGCGCGGCGGCCCCGATCTGGTCCGGTTTTTGTGCCGCGGCCCGTTCCGCGGACCGGATCCGGTCCGGATTTTGCGCGGCGGCCCGTTCCGCGGGCCGGATCCGCTCCGCTATTTGCGCGGCGGCCCCGAGCCGGTCCGGTTTTTGCGCGGCGGCCCGTTCCGCGGGCCGCATCCGCTCCGGTTTTTGCGCGGTGGCTCCGATCCGGTCCGGTTTTTGCGCGGCGGCCCGTTCCGCGGGCCGGATCCGCTCCGGTTTTTGCGCGGCGGCCCCGAGCCTGTCCGGTTTTTGCGCGGCGGCCCGTTCCGCGGGCCGGATCCGCTCCGGTTTTTGCGCGGCGGCCCCGAGCCTGTCCGGTTTTTGTGCCGCGGCCCTTTCCGCGGGCCGGATCCGCTCCGGTTTTTGCGCGGCGGCCCGTTCCGCGGGCCGGATCCGCTCCGGTTTTTGCGCGGCGGCCCCGATCCGCTCCGGTTTTTGCGCGGCGGCCCGTTCCGCGGGCCGGATCCGCTCCGGTTTTTGCGCGGCGGCCCCAAGCCGGTCCGGTTTTTGTGCCGCGGCCCTTTCCGCGGGCCGGATCCGCTCCGGTTTTTGCGCGGCGGCCCGTTCCGCGGGCCGGATCCGCTCCGGTTTTTGCGCGGCGGCCCCGATCCGCTCCGGTTTTTGCGCGGCGGCCCGTTCCGCGGGCCGGAGCCGGTCCGGTTTTTGCGCGGCGGCCCCGATCCGGTCCGGTTTTTGCGCGGCGGCCCGTTCCGCGGGCCGGATCCGCTCCGCTTTTTGCGCGGCGGCCCCGATCCGCTCCGGTTTTTGCGCGGCGGCCCGTTCCGTGGGCCGCATCCGCTCCGCTTTTTGCGCGGCGGCCCCGATCTGCTCCGGTTTTTGCGCGGCGGCCCGTTCCGTGGGCCGCATCCGGTCCGGTTTTTGCGCGGCGGCCACGAGCCGGTCCGGTCTTTGCGCGGCGGCCCGTTCCGCGGGCCGGATCCGCTCCGGTTTTTGCGCGGCGGCCCCGATCCGCTCCGGTTTTTGTGCGGCAGCCCGTTCCGCGGGCCGGATCCGCTCCGGTTTTTGCGCGGCGCCCCCGATCCGGTCCGGTTTTTGTGCGGCAGCCCGTTCAGGGGGCCTCGAGCCTGTCCGGTTTTTGCACGGCGGCCCCGATCCGCTCCGGTTTTTGCGCGGCGGCCCGTTCCGCGGGCCGGATCCGGTCCGGTTTTTGCGCAGTTGCCCCGAGCCGGTCCGGTTTTTGCGCGGCGGCCCGTTCCGCGGGCCGGATCCGCTCCGCTTTTTGCGCGGCGTCCCCGAGCCTGTCCGGTTTTTGCGCGGCGGCCCGTTCCGCGGGCTGGATCCGCTCCGGTTTTTGCGCGGCGGCCCCGATCCGCTCCGGTTTTTGCGCGGCGGCCCGTTCTGCGGGCCGGATCCGGTCCGGTTTTTGCGCGGCGGCCCCGAGCCGGTCCGGTTTTTGCGCGGCGGCCCGTTCCGCGGGCCGGATCCGCTCCGGTTTTTGCGCGGCGGCCCCGATCCACTCCGGTTTTTGCGCGGCGGCCCCTTCCGCGGGCCGGATCCGCTCCGGTTTTTGCGCGGTGGCTCCGATCCGGTCCGCTTTTTTGCGCGGCGGCCCGTTCCGTGGGCCGCATCCAGTCCGGTTTTTGCGCGGCGGCCTGTTCCGCGGGCCGGATCCGCTCCGGTTTTTGCGCGGCGGCCCCGATCCTGTCCGGTTTTTGCGCGGCGGCCCGTTCCGCGGGCCGGATCCGCTCCGGTTTTTGCGCGGTGGCCCCGATCCGGTCCGGTTTTTGCGCGGCGGCCCGTTCCGCGGGCCGGATCCGCTCCGGTTTTTGCGCGGCGGCCCCGATCCGCTCCGGTTTTTGCGCGGCGGCCCGTTCCGCGGGCCGGATCCGCTCCGGTTTTTGCGCGGCGGCCCCGATCCGCTCCGGTTTTTGCGCGGCGGCCTGTTCCGCGGGCCGGATCCGGTCCGGTTTTTGCGCGGCGGCCCCGATCCGCTCCGGTTTTTGCGCGGCGGCCTGTTGCGCGGGCCGCATCCGCTCCGGTTTTTGCGCGGTGGCCCCGATCCGCTCCGGTTTTTGCGCGGCGGCCCGTTCCGCGGGCCGGATCCGCTCCGGTTTTTGCGCGGCGGCCCCGATCCGCTCCGGTTTTTTGCGCGGCGGCCCGTTCCGCGGGCCGGATCCGCTCCGCTTTTTGCGCAGCGGCCCCGATCCGCTCCGGTTTTTTCCGCGGCGGTCCGTTCCGCGGGCCGGATCCGCTCCGGTTTTTGCGCGGCGGCCACGATCCGCTCCGGTTTTTGCGCGGCGGCCCGTTCTGCGGGCCGGATCCGGTCCGGTTTTTGCGCGGCGGCCCCGATCCGCTCCGGTTTTTGCGCGGCGGCCTGTTCCGCGGGCCGGATCCGGTCCGGTTTTTGCGCGGCGGCCCCGATCCGGTCCGGTTTTTTGCGCGGCGGCCTCTTCCGCGGGCAGGATCCGCTCCGGTTTTTTGCGCGGCGGCCCCGATCCGCTCCTGTTTTTGCGCGGCGGCCCGTTCCGCGGGCCGGATCCGCTCCGGTTTTTGCGCGGCGGCCCCGATCCGCTCCGGTTTTTGCGCGGCGGCCCGTTCCGCGGGCCGGATCCGCTCCGGTTTTTGCGCGGTGGCTCCGATCCAGTCCGGTTTTTGCGCGGTGGCCCGTTCCGTGGGCCGGATCCGCTCCGCTTTTTGCGCGGCGGCCCCGATCCGCTCCGGTTTTTGCGCGGCGGCCCGTTCCGTGGGCCGCATCCGGTCCGGTTTTTGCGCGGCGGCCCCGAGCCGGTCCGGTTTTTGCGCGGCGGCCCGTTCCGCGGGCCGGATCCGATCCGGTTTTTGCGCGGTGGCTCCGATCCGGTCCGATATTTGCGCGGCGGCCCCTTCCGCGGGCCGCATCCGCTCCGGTTTTTGCGCGGCGGCCCCGATCCGGTCCGATTTTTGCGCGGTGGCCCGTTCCGCGGGCCGGATCCGCTCCGGTTTTTGCGCGGCGGCCCCAATCCCGTACGGTTTTTGTGCGGCAGACCGTTCCGCGGGCCGGAGCCGGTCCGGTTTTTGCACGGCGGCCCCGATCCGCTCCGGTTTTTGCGCGGCGGCCCGTTCCGCGGGCCGGATCCGCTCCGGTTTTTGCGCAGTTGCCCCGAGCCGCTCCGGTTTTTGCGCGGCGGCCCGTTCCGCGGGCCGGATCCGCTCCGGTTTTTGCGCGGCGGCCCCGAGCCGCTCCGGTTTTTGCGCGGCGGCCCGTTCCGCGGGCCGGATCCGGTCCGGTTTTTGCGCGGCGGCCCCGATCCGCTCCGGTTTTTGCGCGGCGGCCCGTTCCGCGGGCCGGATCCGGTCCGGTTTTTGCGCGGCGGCCCCGATCCGCTCCGGTTTTTGCGCGGCGGCCCGTTCCGCGGGCCGGATCCGCTCCGGTTTTTGCGCGGCGGCCCCGATCCGCTCCGGTTTTTGCGCGGCGGCCCCTTCCGCGGGCCGGATCCGCTCCGGTTTTTGCGCGGTGGCTCCGATCCGGTCCGGTTTTTGCCCGGCGGCCCGTTCCGTGGGCCGCATCCAGTCCGGTTTTTGCGCCGCGGCCCGTTCCGCGGGCCGGATCCGCTCCGGTTTTTGCGCGGCGGCCCCGATCCTGTCCGGTTTTTGCGCGGCGGCCCGTTCTGCGGGCCGGATCCGGTCCGGTTTTTGCGCGGTGGCCCCGATCCGGTCCGGTTTTTGCGCGGCGGCCCGTTCCGCGGGCCGGATCCGCTCCGGTTTTTGCGCGGCGGCCCCGAGCCGCTCCGGTTTTTGTGCGGCAGCCCGTTCCGCGGGCCGGATCCGCTCCGGTTTTTGCGCGGCGGCCCCAATCCTGTCCGGTTTTTGCGCGGCGGCCCGTTCCGCGGGCCGGATCCGCTCCGGTTTTTGCGCGGTGGCCCCGATCCGGTCCGGTTTTTTGCGCGGCGGCCCGTTCCGCGGGCCGGATCCGCTCCGGTTTTTGCGCGGCGGCCCCGATCCGCTCCGGTTTTTGTGCGGCGGCCCGTTCCGCGGGCCGGAGCCGGTCCGGTTTTTGCGCGGTGGCTCCGATCCGGTCCGGTTTTTGTGCGGCGGCCCGTTCCGCGGGCCGGATCCGATCCGGTTTTTGCGCGGTGGCTGCAATCCGGTCCGATATTTGCGCGGCGGCCCGTTCCGCGGGCCGCATCCGCTCCGGTTTTTGCGCGGCGGCCCCGAGCCGGTCCGGTTTTTGCGCGGCGGCCCGTTCCGCGGGCCGGATCCGCTCCGGTTTTTGCGCGGCGGCCCCGAGCCGGTCCGGTTTTTGCGCGGCGGCCCGTTCCGCGGGCCGGATCCGCTCCGGTTTTTGCGCGGCGGCCCCGATCCACTCCGGTTTTTGCGCGGCGGCCCGTTCCGCGGGCCGGATCCGCTCCGGTTTTTGCGCGGCGGCCCCGATCCGCTCCGGTTTTTGTACGGCAGCCCGTTCCGCGGGCCGGAGCCGGTCCGGTTTTTGCACGGCGGCCCCGATCCGCTCCAGTTTTTGCGCGGCGGCCCGTTCCGCGGGCCGGATCCGCTCCGGTTTTTGCGCGGCGGCCCCGAGCCGCTCCGGTTTTTGCGCGGCGGCCCGTTCCGCGGGCCGGATCCGCTCCGGTTTTTGCGCGGTGGCCCCGATCCGCTCCGGTTTTTGCGCGGCGGCCCGTTCCGCGGGCCGGATCCGCTCCGGTTTTTGCGCGGCGGCCCCGATCCGGTCCGGTTTTTGCGCGGCGGCCCGTTCTGCGGACCGGATCCGCTCCGGTTTTTGCGCGGCGGCCCCGATCCGCTCCGGTTTTTGCGCGGCGGCCTGTTCCGCGGGCCGGATCCGCTCCGGTTTTTGCGCGGCGGCCCCGATCCACTCTGGTTTTTGCGCGGCGGCCCGTTCCGCGGGCCGGATCCGCTCCGGTTTTTGCGCGGCGGCCCCGATCCGCTCCTGTTTTTGTGCCGCGGCCCGTTCCGCGGGCTGGATCCGCTCCGGTTTTTGCGCGGCGGCCCCGATCCACTCCGGTTTTTGCGCGGCGGCCCCTTCCGCGGGCCGGATCCGCTCCGGTTTTTGCGCGGTGGCTCCGATCCGGTCCGCTTTTTGCGCGGCGGCCCGTTCCGTGGGCCGCATCCAGTCCGGTTTTTGCGCGGCGGCCTGTTCCGCGGGCCGGATCCGCTCCGGTTTTTGCGCGGCGGCCCCGATCCGCTCCGGTTTTTGCGCGGCGGCCCGTTCCGCGGGCCGGATCCGCTCCGGTTTTTGCGCGGTGGCCCCGATCCGGTCCGGTTTTTGCGCGGCGGCCCGTTCCGCGGGCCGGATCCGCTCCGGTTTTTGCGCGGCGGCCCCGATCCGCTCCGGTTTTTGTGCGGCAGCCCGTTCCGCGGGCCGGAGCCGGTCCGGTTTTTGCACGGCGGCCCCGATCCGCTCCGGTTTTTGCGCGGCGGCCCGTTCCGCGGGCCGGATCCGCTCCGGTTTTTGCGCGGCGGCCCCGATCCGCTCCGGTTTTTGCGCGGCGGCCTGTTCCGCGGGCCGGATCCGCTCCGCTTTTTGCGCAGCGGCCCCGATCCGCTCCGGTTTTTCCGCGGCGGTCCGTTCCGCGGGCCGGATCCGCTCCGGTTTTTGCGCGGCGGCCACGATCCGCTCCGGTTTTTGCGCGGCGGCCCGTTCTGCGGGCCGGATCCGGTCCGGTTTTTGCGCGGCGGCCCCGATCCGGTCCGGTTTTTGCGCGGCGGCCTGTTCCGCGGGCCGGATCCGGTCCGGTTTTTGCGCGGCGGCCCCGATCCGGTCCGGTTTTTGCACGGCGGCCTGTTCCGCGGGCAGGATCCGCTCCGGTTTTTGCGCGGCGGCCCCGATCCGCTCCTGTTTTTGCGCGGCGGCCCGTTCCGCGGGCCGGATCCGCTCCGGTTTTTGCGCGGCGGCCCCGATCCGCTCCGGTTTTTGCGCGGCGGCCCGTTCCGCGGGCCGGATCCGCTCCGGTTTTTGCGCGGCGGGCCCGATCCGGTCCGGTTTTTGCGCGGCGGCCCGTTCCGCGGGCCGGATCCGCTCCGGTTTTTGCGCGGCGGCCCCGATCCGCTCCGGTTTTTGCGCGGCGGCCCGTTCCGCGGGCCGGATCCGCTCCGGTTTTTGCGCGGCGGCCCCGATCCGCTCCGGTTTTTGCGCGGCGGCCCGTTCCGCGGGCCGGATCCGCTCCGGTTTTTGCGCGGCGGCCCCGATCCTGTCCGGTTTTTGAGCGGCGGCCCGTTCCGCGGGCCGGATCCGCTCCGGTTTTTGCGCGGCGGCCCCGATCCTGTCCTGTTTTTGCGCGGCGGCCCGTTCCGCGGGCCGGATCCGCTCCGGTTTTTGCGCGGCGGCCCCGAGCCTGTCCGTTTTTTGCGCGGCGGCCCGTTCCGCGGGCCGCATCCGCTCAGGTTTTTGCACGGTGGCTCCGATCCGGTCCGGTTTTTGCGCGGCGGCCCGTTCCGCGGGCCGGATCCGGTCCGGTTTTTGCGCGGCGGCCACGAGCCTGTCCGGTTTTTGCGCGGCGGCCCGTTCCGCGGGCCGGATCCGCTCCGGTTTTTGCGCGGCAGCCCCGATCCGATCCGGTTTTTGCGCGGTGGCCCGTTCCGTGGGCCGGATCCGCTCCGCTTTTTGCGCGGCGGCCCCGATCCGCTCCGGTTTTTGCGCGGCGGCCCGTTCCGTGGGCCGCATCCGGTCCGGTTTTTGCGCGGCGGCCCCGAGCCGGTCCGGTTTTTGCGCGGCGGCCCGTTCCGCGGGCCGGATCCGATCCGGTTTTTGCGCGGTGGCTCCGATCCGGTCCGATATTTGCGCGGCGGCCCCTTCCGCGGGCCTCATCCGCTCCGGTTTTTGCGCGGCGGCCCCGATCCGGTCCGATTTTTGCGCGGTGGCCCGTTCCGCGGGCCGGATCCGCTCCGGTTTTTGCGCGGCGGCCCCAATCCCGTACGGTTTTTGTGCGGCAGACCGTTCCGCGGGCCGGAGCCGGTCCGGTTTTTGCACGGCGGCCCCGATCCGCTCCGGTTTTTGCGCGGCGGCCCGTTCCGCGGGCCGGATCCGCTCCGGTTTTTGCGCAGTTGCCCCGATCCGCTCCGGTTTTTGCGCGGCGGCCCGTTCCGCGGGCCGGATCCGCTCCGGTTTTTGCGCGGCGGCCCCGAGCCGCTCCGGTTTTTGCGCGGCGGCCCGTTCCGCGGGCCGGATCCGGTCCGGTTTTTGCGCGGCGGCCCCGATCCGCTCCGGTTTTTGCGCGGCGGCCCGTTCCGCGGGCCGGATCCGCTCCGGTTTTTGCGCGGCGGCCCCGATCCGCTCCGGTTTTTGCGTGGCGGCCCGTTCCGCGGGCCGGATCCGCTCCGGTTTTTGCGCGGCGGCCCCGATCCGCTCCGGTTTTTGCGCGGCGGCCCCTTCCGCGGGCCGGATCCGCTCCGGTTTTTGCGCGGTGGCTCCGATCCGGTCCGGTTTTTGCCCGGCGGCCCGTTCCGTGGGCCGCATCCGGTCCGGTTTTTGCGCCGCGGCCCGTTCCGCGGGCCGGATCCGCTCCGGTTTTTGCGCGGCGGCCCCGATCCGCTCCGGTTTTTGCGCGGCGGCCCGTTCTGCGGGCCGGATCCGGTCCGGTTTTTGCGCGGTGGCCCCGATCCGGTCCGGTTTTTGCGCGGCGGCCCGTTCCGCGGGCCGGATCCGCTCCGGTTTTTGCGCGGCGGCCCCGAGCCGCTCCGGTTTTTGTGCGGCAGCCCGTTCCGCGGGCCGGATCTGCTCCGGTTTTTGCGCGGCGGCCCCAATCCTGTCCGGTTTTTGCGCGGCGGCCCGTTCCGCGGGCCGGATCCGCTCCGGTTTTTGCGCGGTGGCCCCGATCCGGTCCGGTTTTTTGCGCGGCGGCCCGTTCCGCGGGCCGGATCCGCTCCGGTTTTTGCGCGGCGGCCCCGATCCGCTCCGGTTTTTGTGCGGCGGCCCGTTCCGCGGGCCGGAGCCGGTCCGGTTTTTGCGCGGTGGCTCCGATCCGGTCCGGTTTTTGTGCGGCGGCCCGTTCCGCGGGCCGGATCCGATCCGGTTTTTGCGCGGTGGCTCCAATCCGGTCCGATATTTGCGCGGCGGCCCGTTCCGCGGGCTGCATCCGCTCCGGTTTTTGCGCGGCGGCCCCGAGCCGGTCCGGTTTTTGCGCGGCGGCCCGTTCCGCGGGCCGGATCCGCTCCGGTTTTTGCGCGGCGGCCCCGAGCCGCTCCGGTTTTTGCGCGGCGGCCCGTTCCGCGGGCCGGATCCGCTCCGGTTTTTGCGCGGCGGCCCCGATCCACTCCGGTTTTTGCGCGGCGGCCCGTTCCGCGGGCCGGATCCGCTCCGGTTTTTGCGCGGCGGCCCCGATCCGCTCCGGTTTTTGTACGGCAGACCGTTCCGCGGGCCGGAGCTGGTCCGGTTTTTGCACGGCGGCCCCGATCCGCTCCAGTTTTTGCGCGGCGGCCCGTTCCGCGGGCCGGATCCGCTCCGGTTTTTGCGCGGCGGCCCCGATCCGCTCCGGTTTTTGCGCGGCGGCCCGTTCCGCGGGCCGGATCCGCTCCGGTTTTTGCGCGGTGGCCCCGATCCGCTCCGGTTTTTGCGCGGCGGCCCGTTCCGCGGGCCGGATCCGCTCCGGTTTTTGCGCGGCGGCCCCGATCCGGTCCGGTTTTTGCGCGGCGGCCCGTTCTGCGGACCGGATCCGCTCCGGTTTTTGCGCGGCGGCCCCGATCCGCTCCGGTTTTTGCGCGGCGGCCTGTTCCGCGGGCCGGATCCGCTCCGGTTTTTGCGCGGCGGCCCCGATCCACTCTGGTTTTTGCGCGGCGGCCCGTTCCGCGGGCCGGATCCGCTCCGGTTTTTGCGCGGCGGCCCCGATCCGCTCCTGTTTTTGTGCCGCGGCCCGTTCCGCGGGCCGGATCCGCTCCGGTTTTTGCGCGGTGGCCCCGATCCTGTCCGGTTTTTGCGCGGCGGCCCGTTCCGCGGGCCGGATCCGGTCCGGTTTTTGCGCGGCGGCCCCGATCCGCTCCGGTTTTTGTGCCGCAGCCTGTTCCGCGGGCCGGAGCCGGTCCGGTTTTTGCACGGCGGCCCCGATCCGCTCCGGTTTTTGCACGGCGGCCCGTTCCGCGGGCCGGATCCGCTCCGGTTTTTGCGCAGCGGCCCCGATCCGGTCCGGTTTTTGCGCGGCGGCCCGTTCCGCGGGCCGGATCCGCTCCGGTTTTTGCGCGGCGGCCCCGATCCGCTCCGGTTTTTGCGCGGCGGCCCGTTCCGCGGGCCGGATCCGCTCCGGTTTTTGCGCGGCGGCCCCGATCCGCTCCGGTTTTTGCGCGGCGGCCCGTTCCGCGGGCCGGATCCGCTCCGGTTTTTGCGCGGCGGCCCCGAGCCGGTCCGGTTTTTTGCGCGGCGGCCCGTTCCGCGGGCCGGATCCGCTCCGGTTTTTGCGCGGCGGCCCCGATCCGCTCCGGTTTTTGTGCGGCGGCCCGTTCCGCGGGCCGGAGCCGGTCCGGTTTTTGCGCGGTGGCTCCGATCCGGTCCGGTTTTTGCGCGGCGGCCCGTTCCGCGGGCCGGATCCGATCCGGTTTTTGCGCGGTGGCTCCAATCCGGTCCGATATTTGCGCGGCGGCCCGTTCCGCGGGCTGCATCCGCTCCGGTTTTTGCGCGGCGGCCCCGAGCCGGTCCGGTTTTTGCGCGGCGGCCCGTTCCGCGGGCCGGATCCGCTCCGGTTTTTGCGCGGCGGCCCCGAGCCGGTCCGGTTTTTGCGCGGCGGCCCGTTCCGCGGGCTGGATCCGCTCCGGTTTTTGCGCGGTGGCCCCGATCCGGTCCGGTTTTTGCGCGGCGGCCCGTTCCGCGGGCCGGATCCGCTCCGGTTTTTGCGCGGCGGCCCCGATCCGCTCCGGTTTTTGTACGGCAGACCGTTCCGCGGGCCGGAGCCGGTCCGGTTTTTGCACGGCGGCCCCGATCCGCTCCTGTTTTTGCGCGGCGGCCCGTTCCGCGGGCCGGATCCGCTCCGGTTTTTGCGCGGCGGCCCCGATCCGCTCCGGTTTTTGCGCGGCGGCCCGTTCCGCGGGCCGGATCCGCTCCGGTTTTTGCGCGGTGGCCCCGATCCGCTCCGGTTTTTGCGCGGCGGCCCGTTCCGCGGGCCGGATCCGCTCCGGTTTTTGCGCGGCGGCCCCGATCCGGTCCGGTTTTTGCGCGGCGGCCCGTTCTGCGGACCGGATCCGCTCCGGTTTTTGCGCGGCGGCCCCGATCCGCTCCGGTTTTTGCGCGGCGGCCTGTTCCGCGGGCCGGATCCGGTCCGGTTTTTGCGCGGCGGCCCCGATCCACTCTGGTTTTTGCGCGGCGGCCCGTTCCGCGGGCCGGATCCGCTCCGGTTTTTGCGCGGCGGCCCCGATCCGCTCCTGTTTTTGTGCCGCGGCCCGTTCCGCGGGCCGGATCCGCTCCGGTTTTTGCGCGGTGGCCCCGATCCGGTCCGGTTTTTGCGCGGCGGCCCCTTCCGCGGGCCGGATCCGCTCCGGTTTTTGCGCGGCGGCCCCGATCCGCTCCCGTTTTTGTGCCGCGGCCCGTTCCGCGGGCCGGAGCCGGTCCGGTTTTTGCACGGCGGCCCCGATCCGCTCCGGTTTTTGCACGGCGGCCCGTTCCGCGGGCCGGATCCGCTCCGGTTTTTGCGCGGCGGCCCCGATCCGGTCCGGTTTTTGCGCGGCGGCCCGTTCCGCGGGCCGGATCCGCTCCGGTTTTTGCGCGGCGGCCCCGAGCCGCTCCGGTTTTTGCGCGGCGGCCCGTTCTGCGGGCCGGATCCGCTCCGGTTTTTGCGCGGCGGCCCCGATCCGCTCCGGTTTTTGCGCGGCGGCCTGTTCCGCGGGCCGGATCCGGTCCGGTTTTTGCGCGGCGGCCCCGATCCTGTCCGGTTTTTGCGCGGCGGCCCGTTCCGCGGGCCGGATCCGCTCCGGTTTTTGCGCGGCGGCCCCGATCCGCTACTGTTTTTGTGCCGCGGCCCGTTCCGCGGGCCGGATCCGCTCCGGTTTTTGCGCGGTGGCTCCGATCCGGTCCGGTTTTTGCGCGGTGGCCCGTTCCGCGGGCCGCATCCAGTCCGGTTTTTGCGCGGCGGCCCCGATCCGGTCCGGTTTTTGCGCGGCGGCCCGTTCCGCGGGCTGGATCCGCTCCGGTTTTTGCGCGGCGGCCCCGATCCTGTCCTGTTTTTGCGCGGCGGCCCGTTCCGCGGGCCGGATCCAGTCCGGTTTTTGCGCGGCGGCCCCTGTCCTGTCCGGTTTTTGCGCGGCGGCCCGTTCCGCGGGCCGGATCCGCTCCGGTTTTTGCGCGGCGGCCCCGAGCCGGTCCGGTCTTTGCGCGGCGGCCCGTTCCGCGGGCCGGATCCGGTCCGGTTTTTGCGCGGCGGCCCCGATCCTGTCCGGTTTTTGCGCGGCGGCCCGTTCCGCGGGCCGGATCCGCTCCGGTTTTTGCGCGGTGGCCCCGATCCGCTCCGGTTTTTGCGCGGCGGCCCGTTCCGCGGGCCGGATCCGGTCCGGTTTTTGCGCGGCGGCCCCGATCCGCTCCGGTTTTTGTGCGGCAGCCCGTTCCGCGGACCGGAGCCGGTCCGGTTTTTGCACGGCGGCCCCGATCCGCTCCGGTTTTTGCGCGGCGGCCCGTTCCGCGGGCCGGAGCCGGTCCGGTTTTTGCGCGGCGGCCCCGATCCGGTCGGTTTTTGCGCGGCGGCCCGTTCCGCGGGCCGGATCCGCTCCGGTTTTTGCGCGGCGGCCCCGATCCGCTCCGGTTTTTGCGCGGCGGCCCCTTCCGCAGGCCGGGTCCGCTCCGGTTTTTGCGCGGTGGCTCCGATCCGGTCCGGTTTTTGCCCGGCGGCCCGTTCCGTGGGCCGCATCCAGTCCGGTTTTTGCGCGGCGGCCCCTTCCGCGGGCTGGATCCGCTCCGGTTTTTGCGCGGCGGCCCCGATCCGCTCCGGTTTTTGCGCGGCGGCCCGTTCCGCGGGCCGGATCCGGTCCGGTTTTTGCGCGGAGGCCCCGATCCGCTCCGGTTTTTGCGCGGCGGCCCGTTCCGCGGGCCGGATCCGCTCCGGTTTTTGCGCGGCGGCCCCGAGCCGCTCCGGTTTTTGCGCGGCGGCCCGTTCCGCGGGCCGGATCCGCTCCGGTTTTTGCGCGGCGGCCCCGATCCGCTCCGGTTTTTGCGCGGCGGCCTGTTCCGCGGGCCGGATCCGGTCCGGTTTTTGCGCGGCAGCCCCGATCCACTCTGGTTTTTGCGCGGCGGCCCGTTCCGCGGGCCGGATCCGCTCCGGTTTTTGCGCGGCGGCCCCGATCCGGTCCGGTTTTTGCACGGCGGCCTGTTCCGCGGGCAGGATCCGCTCCGGTTTTTGCGCGGCGGCCCCGATCCGCTCCTGTTTTTGCGCGGCGGCCCGTTCCGCGGGCCGGATCCGCTCCGGTTTTTGCGCGGCGGCCCCGATCCGCTCCGGTTTTTGCGCAGCGGCCCGTTCCGCGGGCCGGATCCGCTCCGGTTTTTGCGCGGCGGGCCCGATCCGGTCCGGTTTTTGCGCGGCGGCCCGTTCCGCGGGCCGGATCCGCTCCGGTTTTTGCGCGGCGGCCCCGATCCGCTCCGGTTTTTGCGCGGCGGCCCGTTCCGCGGGCCGGATCCGCTCCGGTTTTTGCGCGGCGGCCCCGATCCGCTCCGGTTTTTGCGCGGCGGCCCGTTCCGCGGGCCGGATCCGCTCCGGTTTTTGCGCGGCGGCCCCGATCCTGTCCGGTTTTTGAGCGGCGGCCCGTTCCGCGGGCCGGATCCGCTCCGGTTTTTGCGCGGCGGCCCCGATCCTGTCCTGTTTTTGCGCGGCGGCCCGTTCCGCGGGCCGGATCCGCTCCGGTTTTTGCGCGGCGGCCCCGAGCCTGTCCGTTTTTTGCGCGGCGGCCCGTTCCGCGGGCCGCATCCGCTCAGGTTTTTGCACGGTGGCTCCGATCCGGTCCGGTTTTTGCGCGGCGGCCCGTTCCGCGGGCCGGATCCGGTCCGGTTTTTGCGCGGCGGCCACGAGCCTGTCCGGTTTTTGCGCGGCGGCCCGTTCCGCGGGCCGGATCCGCTCCGGTTTTTGCGCGGCAGCCCCGATCCGATCCGGTTTTTGCGCGGTGGCCCGTTCCGTGGGCCGGATCCGCTCCGCTTTTTGCGCGGCGGCCCCGATCCGCTCCGGTTTTTGCGCGGCGGCCCGTTCCGTGGGCCGCATCCGGTCCGGTTTTTGCGCGGCGGCCCCGAGCCGGTCCGGTTTTTGCGCGGCGGCCCGTTCCGCGGGCCGGATCCGATCCGGTTTTTGCGCGGTGGCTCCGATCCGGTCCGATATTTGCGCGGCGGCCCCTTCCGCGGGCCTCATCCGCTCCGGTTTTTGCGCGGCGGCCCCGATCCGGTCCGATTTTTGCGCGGTGGCCCGTTCCGCGGGCCGGATCCGCTCCGGTTTTTGCGCGGCGGCCCCAATCCCGTACGGTTTTTGTGCGGCAGACCGTTCCGCGGGCCGGAGCCGGTCCGGTTTTTGCACGGCGGCCCCGATCCGCTCCGGTTTTTGCGCGGCGGCCCGTTCCGCGGGCCGGATCCGCTCCGGTTTTTGCGCAGTTGCCCCGATCCGCTCCGGTTTTTGCGCGGCGGCCCGTTCCGCGGGCCGGATCCGCTCCGGTTTTTGCGCGGCGGCCCCGAGCCGCTCCGGTTTTTGCGCGGCGGCCCGTTCCGCGGGCCGGATCCGGTCCGGTTTTTGCGCGGCGGCCCCGATCCGCTCCGGTTTTTGCGCGGCGGCCCGTTCCGCGGGCCGGATCCGCTCCGGTTTTTGCGCGGCGGCCCCGATCCGCTCCGGTTTTTGCGCGGCGGCCCGTTCCGCGGGCCGGATCCGCTCCGGTTTTTGCGCGGCGGCCCCGATCCGCTCCGGTTTTTGCGCGGCGGCCCCTTCCGCGGGCCGGATCCGCTCCGGTTTTTGCGCGGTGGCTCCGATCCGGTCCGGTTTTTGCCCGGCGGCCCGTTCCGTGGGCCGCATCCAGTCCGGTTTTTGCGCCGCGGCCCGTTCCGCGGGCCGGATCCGCTCCGGTTTTTGCGCGGCGGCCCCGATCCTGTCCGGTTTTTGCGCGGCGGCCCGTTCTGCGGGCCGGATCCGGTCCGGTTTTTGCGCGGTGGCCCCGATCCGGTCCGGTTTTTGCGCGGCGGCCCGTTCCGCGGGCCGGATCCGCTCCGGTTTTTGCGCGGCGGCCCCGAGCCGCTCCGGTTTTTGTGCGGCAGCCCGTTCCGCGGGCCGGATCTGCTCCGGTTTTTGCGCGGCGGCCCCAATCCTGTCCGGTTTTTGCGCGGCGGCCCGTTCCGCGGGCCGGATCCGCTCCGGTTTTTGCGCGGTGGCCCCGATCCGGTCCGGTTTTTTGCGCGGCGGCCCGTTCCGCGGGCCGGATCCGCTCCGGTTTTTGTGCGGCGGCCCGTTCCGCGGGCCGGAGCCGGTCCGGTTTTTGCGCGGTGGCTCCGATCCGGTCCGGTTTTTGTGCGGCGACCCGTTCCGCGGGCCGGATCCGATCCGGTTTTTGCGCGGTGGCTCCAATCCGGTCCGATATTTGCGCGGCGGCCCGTTCCGCGGGCTGCATCCGCTCCGGTTTTTGCGCGGCGGCCCCGAGCCGGTCCGGTTTTTGCGCGGCGGCCCGTTCCGCGGGCCGGATCCGCTCCGGTTTTTGCGCGGCGGCCCCGAGCCGCTCCGGTTTTTGCGCGGCGGCCCGTTCCGCGGGCCGGATCCGCTCCGGTTTTTGCGCGGCGGCCCCGATCCACTCCGGTTTTTGCGCGGCGGCCCGTTCCGCGGGCCGGATCCGCTCCGGTTTTTGCGCGGCGGCCCCGATCCGCTCCGGTTTTTGTACGGCAGACCGTTCCGCGGGCCGGAGCCGGTCCGGTTTTTGCACGGCGGCCCCGATCCGCTCCAGTTTTTGCGCGGCGGCCCGTTCCGCGGGCCGGATCCGCTCCGGTTTTTGCGCGGCGGCCCCGATCCGCTCCGGTTTTTGCGCGGCGGCCCGTTCCGCGGGCCGGATCCGCTCCGGTTTTTGCGCGGTGGCCCCGATCCGCTCCGGTTTTTGCGCGGCGGCCCGTTCCGCGGGCCGGATCCGCTCCGGTTTTTGCGCGGCGGCCCCGATCCGGTCCGGTTTTTGCGCGGCGGCCCGTTCTGCGGACCGGATCCGCTCCGGTTTTTGCGCGGCGGCCCCGATCCGCTCCGGTTTTTGCGCGGCGGCCTGTTCCGCGGGCCGGATCCGCTCCGGTTTTTGCGCGGCGGCCCCGATCCACTCTGGTTTTTGCGCGGCGGCCCGTTCCGCGGGCCGGATCCGCTCCGGTTTTTGCGCGGCGGCCCCATCCGCTCCTGTTTTTGTGCCGCGGCCCGTTCCGCGGGCCGGATCCGCTCCGGTTTTTGCGCGGTGGCCCCGATCCTGTCCGGTTTTTGCGCGGCGGCCCGTTCCGCGGGCCGGATCCGGTCCGGTTTTTGCGCGGCGGCCCCGATCCGCTCCGGTTTTTGTGCCGCAGCCCGTTCCGCGGGCCGGAGCCGGTCCGGTTTTTGCACGGCGGCCCCGATCCGCTCCGGTTTTTGCACGGCGGCCCGTTCCGCGGGCCGGATCCGCTCCGGTTTTTGCGCAGCGGCCCCGATCCGGTCCGGTTTTTGCGCGGCGGCCCGTTCCGCGGGCCGGATCCGCTCCGGTTTTTGCGCGGCGGCCCCGATCCGCTCCGGTTTTTGCGCGGCGGCCCGTTCCGCGGGCCGGATCCGCTCCGGTTTTTGCGCGGCGGCCCCGATCCGCTCCGGTTTTTGCGCGGCGGCCCGTTCCGCGGGCCGGATCCGCTCCGGTTTTTGCGCGGCGGCCCCGAGCCGGTCCGGTTTTTTGCGCGGCGGCCCGTTCCGCGGGCCGGATCCGCTCCGGTTTTTGCGCGGCGGCCCCGATCCGCTCCGGTTTTTGTGCGGCGGCCCGTTCCGCGGGCCGGAGCCGGTCCAGTTTTTGCGCGGTGGCTCCGATCCGGTCCGGTTTTTGCGCGGCGGCCCGTTCCGCGGGCCGGATCCGATCCGGTTTTTGCGCGGTGGCTCCAATCCGGTCCGATATTTGCGCGGCGGCCCGTTCCGCGGGCTGCATCCGCTCCGGTTTTTGCGCGGCGGCCCCGAGCCGGTCCGGTTTTTGCGCGGCGGCCCGTTCCGCGGGCCGGATCCGCTCCGGTTTTTGCGCGGCGGCCCCGAGCCGGTCCGGTTTTTGCGCGGCGGCCCGTTCCGCGGGCTGGATCCGCTCCGGTTTTTGCGCGGTGGCCCCGAGCCGGTCCGGTTTTTGCGCGGCGGCCCGTTCCGCGGGCCGGATCCGCTCCGGTTTTTGCGCGGCGGCCCCGATCCGCTCCGGTTTTTGTACGGCAGACCGTTCCGCGGGCCGGAGCCGGTCCGGTTTTTGCACGGCGGCCCCGATCCGCTCCTGTTTTTGCGCGGCGGCCCGTTCCGCGGGCCGGATCCGCTCCGGTTTTTGCGCGGCGGCCCCGATCCGCTCCGGTTTTTGCGCGGCGGCCCGTTCCGCGGGCCGGATCCGCTCCGGTTTTTGCGCGGTGGCCCCGATCCGCTCCGGTTTTTGCGCGGCGGCCCGTTCCGCGGGCCGGATCCGCTCCGGTTTTTGCGCGGCGGCCCCGATCCGGTCCGGTTTTTGCGCGGCGGCCCGTTCTGCGGACCGGATCCGCTCCGGTTTTTGCGCGGCGGCCCCGATCCGCTCCGGTTTTTGCGCGGCGGCCTGTTCCGCGGGCCGGATCCGGTCCGGTTTTTGCGCGGCGGCCCCGATCCACTCTGGTTTTTGCGCGGCGGCCCGTTCCGCGGGCCGGATCCGCTCCGGTTTTTGCGCGGCGGCCCCGATCCGCTCCTGTTTTTGTGCCGCGGCCCGTTCCGCGGGCCGGATCCGCTCCGGTTTTTGCGCGGTGGCCCCGATCCGGTCCGGTTTTTGCGCGGCGGCCCCTTCCGCGGGCCGGATCCGCTCCGGTTTTTGCGCGGCGGCCCCGATCCGCTCCCGTTTTTGTGCCGCGGCCCGTTCCGCGGGCCGGAGCCGGTCCGGTTTTTGCACGGCGGCCCCGATCCGCTCCGGTTTTTGCACGGCGGCCCGTTCCGCGGGCCGGATCCGCTCCGGTTTTTGCGCGGCGGCCCCGATCCGGTCCGGTTTTTGCGCGGCGGCCCGTTCCGCGGGCCGGATCCGCTCCGGTTTTTGCGCGGCGGCCCCGAGCCGCTCCGGTTTTTGCGCGGCGGCCCGTTCTGCGGGCCGGATCCGCTCCGGTTTTTGCGCGGCGGCCCCGATCCGCTCCGGTTTTTGCGCGGCGGCCTGTTCCGCGGGCCGGATCCGGTCCGGTTTTTGCGCGGCGGCCCCGATCCTGTCCGGTTTTTGCGCGGCGGCCCGTTCCGCGGGCCGGATCCGCTCCGGTTTTTGCGCGGCGGCCCCGATCCGCTCCTGTTTTTGTGCCGCGGCCCGTTCCGCGGGCCGGATCCGCTCCGGTTTTTGCGCGGTGGCTCCGATCCGGTCCGGTTTTTGCGCTGTGGCCCGTTCCGCGGGCCGCATCCAGTCCGGTTTTTGCGCGGCGGCCCCGATCCGGTCCGGTTTTTGCGCGGCGGCCCGTTCCGCGGGCTGGATCCGCTCCGGTTTTTGCGCGGCGGCCCCGATCCTGTCCTGTTTTTGCGCGGCGGCCCGTTCCGCGGGCCGGATCCAGTCCGGTTTTTGCGCGGCGGCCCCTGTCCTGTCCGGTTTTTGCGCGGCGGCCCGTTCCGCGGGCCGGATCCGCTCCGGTTTTTGCGCGGCGGCCCCGAGCCGGTCCGGTCTTTGCGCGGCGGCCCGTTCCGCGGGCCGGATCCGGTCCGGTTTTTGCGCGGCGGCCCCGATCCTGTCCGGTTTTTGCGCGGCGGCCCGTTCCGCGGGCCGGATCCGCTCCGGTTTTTGCGCGGTGGCCCCGATCCGCTCCGGTTTTTGCGCGGCGGCCCGTTCCGCGGGCCGGATCCGGTCCGGTTTTTGCGCGGCGGCCCCGATCCGCTCCGGTTTTTGTGCGGCAGCCCGTTCCGCGGACCGGAGCCGGTCCGGTTTTTGCACGGCGGCCCCGATCCGCTCCGGTTTTTGCGCGGCGGCCCGTTCCGCGGGCCGGAGCCGGTCCGGTTTTTGCGCGGCGGCCCCGATCCGGTCGGTTTTTGCGCGGCGGCCCGTTCCGCGGGCCGGATCCGCTCCGGTTTTTGCGCGGCGGCCCCGATCCGCTCCGGTTTTTGCGCGGCGGCCCCTTCCGCGGGCCGGGTCCGCTCCGGTTTTTGCGCGGTGGCTCCGATCCGGTCCGGTTTTTGCCCGGCGGCCCGTTCCGTGGGCCGCATCCAGTCCGGTTTTTGCGCGGCGGCCCCTTCCGCGGGCTGGATCCGCTCCGGTTTTTGCGCGGCGGCCCCGATCCGCTCCGGTTTTTGCGCGGCGGCCCGTTCCGCGGGCCGGATCCGGTCCGGTTTTTGCGCGGAGGCCCCGATCCGCTCCGGTTTTTGCGCGGCGGCCCGTTCCGCGGGCCGGATCCGCTCCGGTTTTTGCGCGGCGGCCCCGAGCCGGTCCGGTTTTTGCGCGGCGGCCCGTTCCGCGGGCCGGATCCGCTCCGGTTTTTGCGCGGCGGCCCCGATCCGCTCCGGTTTTTGCGCGGCGGCCTGTTCCGCGGGCCGGATCCGGTCCGGTTTTTGCGCGGCAGCCCCGATCCACTCTGGTTTTTGCGCGGCGGCCCGTTCCGCGGGCCGGATCCGCTCCGGTTTTTGCGCGGCGGCCCCGATCCGCTCCTGTTTTTGTGCGGCGGCCCGTTCCGCGGGCCGGATCCGCTCCGGTTTTTGCGCGGTGGCTCCGATCCGGTCCGGTTTTTGCGCGGTGGCCCGTTCCGCGGGCCGCATCCGGTCCGGTTTTTGCGCGGCGGCCCCGATACGGTCCGGTTTTTGCGCGGCGGCCCGTTCCGCGGGCTGGATCCGCTCCGGTTTTTGCGCGGCGGCCCCGATCCGCTCCGGTTTTTGCGCGGCGGCCCGTTCTGCGGGCCGGATCCGGTCCGGTTTTTGCGCGGCGGCACCCATCCGCTCCGGTTTTTGCGCGGCGGCCCGTTCCGCGGGCCGGATCCGCTCCGGTTTTTGCGCGGCGGCCCCGATCCACTCCGGTTTTTGCGCGGCGGCCCCTTCCGCGGGCCGGATCCGCTCCGGTTTTTGCGCGGCGGCCCCGATCCTGTCCGGTTTTTGCGCGGCGGCCCGTTCCGCGGGCCGGATCCGCTCCGGTTTTTGCGCGGTGGCCCCGATCCGGTCCGGTTTTTTGCGCGGCGGCCCGTTCCGCGGGCCGGATCCGCTCCGGTTTTTGCGCGGCGGCCCCGATCCCGTACGGTTTTTGTGCGGCGGCCCGTTCCGCGGGCCGGAGCCGGTCCGGTTTTTGCACGGCGGCCCCGATCCGCTCCGGTTTTTGCGCGGCGGCCCGTTCCGCGGGCCGGATCCGCTCCGGTTTTTGCGCGGCGGCCCCGATCCGCTCCGGTTTTTGCGCGGCGGCCCGTTCCGCGGGCCGGATCCGCTCCGCTTTTTGCGCGGCGGCCCCGATCCGCTCCGGTTTTTCCACGGCGGCCCGTTCCGCGGGCTGGATCCGGTCCGGTTTTTGCGCGGCGGCCACGATCCGCTCCGGTTTTTGCGCGGCGGCCCGTTCTGCGGGCCGGATCCGGTCCGGTTTTTGCGCGGCGGCCCCGATCCGGTCCGGTTTTTGCGCGGCGGCCTGTTCCGCGGGCCGGATCCGGTCCGGTTTTTGCGCGGCGGCCCCGATCCACTCTGTTTTTTGCGCCGCGGCCCGTTCCGCGGGCCGGATCCGCTCCGGTTTTTGCGCGGCGGCCCCGATCCGCTCCTGTTTTTGTGCCGCGGCCCGTTCCGCGGGCCGGATCCGCTCCGGTTTTTGCGCGGTGGCTCCGATCCGGTCCGGTTTTTGCGCGGTGGCCCGTTCCGCGGGCCGGATCCGCTCCGGTTTTTGCGCGGCGGCCCCGATACGTTCCGGTTTTTGCACCGCGGCCCGTTCCGCGGGCCGGATCCGCTCCGGTTTTTGCGCGGCGGCCCCGATCCGCTCCGGTTTTTGCGCGGCGGCCCGTTCCGCGGGCTGGATCCGCTCCGGTTTTTGCGCGGCGGGCCCGATCCGCTCCGGTTTTTGCGCGGCGGCCCGTTCCGCGGGCCGGATCCGGTCCGGTTTATGCGCGGCGGCCCCGATCCGCTCCGGTTTTTGCGCGGCGGCCCGTTCCGCGGGCCGGATCCGCTCCGGTTTTTGCGCGGCGGCCCCGATCCGCTCCGGTTTTTGCGCAGCGGCCCGTTCCGCGGGCCGGATCCCCTCCGGTTTTTGCGCGGCAGCCCCGATCCGCTCCGTTTTTTGCGCGGCGGCCCGTTCCGCGGGCCGGATCCGCTCCGGTTTTTGCGCGGCGGCCCCGATCCGCTCCGGTTTTTGCGCGGCGGCCCGTTCCGCGGGCCGGATCCGCTCCGGTTTTTGCGCGGTGGCTCCGATCCGGTCCGGTTTTTGCGCGGCAGCCCGTTCCGCGGGCCGGATCCGCTCCGGTTTTTGCGCGGCGGCTCCAATCCGGTCCGATATTTGCGCGGCGGCCCGTTCCGCGGGCTGCATCCGCTCCGGTTTTTGCGCGGCGGCCCCGAGCCGGTCCGGTTTTTGCGCGGCGGCCCGTTCCGCGGGCCGGATCCGCTCCGGTTTTTGCGCGGCGGCCCCGAGCCGGTCCGGTTTTTGCGCGGCGGCCCGTTCCGCGGGCCGGATCCGCTCCGGTTTTTGCGCGGCGGCCCCGATCCGCTCCGGTTTTTGCGCGGCGGCCCGTTCTGCGGGCCGGAGCCGGTCCGGTTTTTGCGCGGCGGCCCCGATCCGCTCCGGTTTTTGCGCGGCGGCCCGTTCCGCGGGCCGGATCCGCTCCGGTTTTTGCGCGGCGGCCCCGATCCGCTCCGGTTTTTGCGCGGCGGCCCGTTCCGCGGGTCGGATCCGCTCCGGTTTTTGCGCGGCGGCCCCGATCCGGTCCGGTTTTTGCGCGGCGGCCCGTTCCGCGGGCCGGATCCGCTCCGGTTTTTGCGCGGCGGCCCCGATCCGCTCCGGTTTTTGCGCGGCGGCCTCTTCCGCGGGCCGGATCCGCTCCGGTTTTTGCGCGGCGGCCCCGATCCACTCTGGTTTTTGCGCGGCGGCCCGTTCCGCGGGCCGGATCCGCTCCGGTTTTTGCGCGGCGGCCCCGATCCGCTCCTGTTTTTGTGCCGCGGCCCGTTCCGCGGGCCGGATCCGCTCCGGTTTTTGCGCGGTGGCCCCGATCCGCTCCGGTTTTTGCGCGGCGGCCCGTTCCGCGGGCCGGATCCGCTCCGGTTTTTGCGCGGTGGCCCCGAGCCGCTCCGGTTTTTTGTGCCGCAGCCCGTTCCGCGGGCCGGAGCCGGTCCGGTTTTTGCACGGCGGCCCCGATCCGCTCCGGTTTTTGCACGGCGGCCCGTTCCGCGGGCCGGATCCGCTCCGGTTTTTGCGCGGCGGCCCCGATCCGGTCCGGTTTTTGCGCGGCGGCCCGTTCCGCGGGCCGGATCCGGTCCGGTTTTTGCGCGGCGGCCCCGAGCCGCTCCGGTTTTTGCGCGGCGGCCCGTTCTGCGGGCCGGATCCGCTCCGGTTTTTGCGCGGCGGCCCCGATCCGCTCCGGTTTTTGCGCGGCGGCCCGTTCCGCGGGCCGGATCCGGTCCGGTTTTTGCGCGGCGGCCCCGATCCTGTCCGGTTTTTGCGCGGCGGCCCGTTCCGCGGGCCGCATCCGCTCCGGTTTTTGCGCGGCGGCCCCGATCCGGTCCCGTTTTTGCGCGGCGGCCCGTTCCGCGGGCCGGATCCGCTCCGGTTTTTGCGCGGTGGCTCCGATCCGGTCCGGTTTTTGCGCGGTGGCCCGTTCCGCGGGCCGCATCCAGTCCGGTTTTTGCGCGGCGGCCCCGATACGGTCCGGTTTTTGCGCGGCGGCCCGTTCCGCGGGCTGGATCCGCTCCGGTTTTTGCGCGGCAGCCCCGATCCGCTCCGGTTTTTGCGCGGCGGCCCGTTCTGCGGGCCGGATCCGCTCCGGTTTTTGCGCGGCGGCCCCGATACGGTCCGGTTTTTGCGCGGCGGCCCGTTCCGCGGGCCGGATCCGCTCCGGTTTTTGCGCGGCGGCCCCGATCCACTCCGGTTTTTGCGCGGCGGCCTGTTCCGCGGGCCGGATCCGCTCCGGTTTTTGCGCGGCGGCCCCGATCCTGTCCGGTTTTTGCGCGGCGGCCCGTTCCGCGGGCCGGATCCGGTCCGGTTTTTGCGCGGCGGCCCCGATCCGCTCCGGTTTTTGCGCGGCGGCCCGTTCCGCGGGCCGGATCCGCTCCGGTTTTTGCGCGGCGGCCCCGAGCCGGTCCGGTTTTTGTGCGGCAGCCCATTCCGCGGACCGGAGCCGGTCCGGTTTTTGCACGGCGGCCCCGATCCGCTCCGGTTTTTGCGCGGCGGCCCGTTCCGCGGGCCGGATCCGCTCCGGTTTTTGCGCGGCGGCCCCGATCCGGTCGGTTTTTGCGCGGCGGCCCGTTCCGCGGGCCGGATCCGCTCCGGTTTTTGCGCGGCGGCCCCGATCCGCTCCGGTTTTTGCGCGGCGGCCCCTTCCGCGGGCCGGGTCCGCTCCGGTTTTTGCGCGGTGGCTCCGATCCGGTCCGGTTTTTGCCCGGCGGCCCGTTCCGTGGGCCGCATCCAGTCCGGTTTTTGCGCGGCGGCCCGTTCCGCGGGCTGGATCCGCTCCGGTTTTTGCGCGGCGGCCCCGATCCGCTCCGGTTTTTGCGCGGCGGCCCGTTCCGCGGGCCGGATCCGGTCCGGTTTTTGCGCGGTGGCCCCGATCCGCTCCGGTTTTTGCGCGGCGGCCCGTTCCGCGGGCCGGATCCGCTCCGGTTTTTGCGCGGCGGCCCCGAGCCGCTCCGGTTTTTGCGCGGCGGCCCGTTCTGCGGGCCGGATCCGCTCCGGTTTTTGCGCGGCGGCCCCGATCCGCTCCGGTTTTTTGCGCGGCGGCCTGTTCCGCGGGCCGGATCCGGTCCGGTTTTTGCGCGGCAGCCCCGATCCACTCTGGTTTTTGCGCAGCGGCCCGTTCCGCGGGCCGGATCCGCTCCGGTTTTTGCGCGGTGGCTCCGATCCGGTCCGGTTTTTGCGCGGTGGCCCGTTCCGCGGGCCGCATCCAGTCCGGTTTTTGCGCGGCGGCCCCGATACGGTCCGGTTTTTGCGCGGCGGCCCGTTCCGCGGGCCGGATCCGCTCCGGTTTTTGCGCGGCGGCCCCGATCCGCTCCGGTTTTTGCGCGGCGGCCCGTTCCGCGGGCCGGATCCGCTCCGGTTTTTGCGCGGCGGCCCCCATCCGCTCCGGTTTTTGCGCGGCGGCCCGTTCCGCGGGCCGGATCCGCTCCGCTTTTTGCGCGGCGGCCCCGATCCACTCCGGTTTTTGCGCGGCGGCCCCTTCCGCGGGCCGGATCCGCTCCGGTTTTTGCGCGGCGGCCCCGATCCGCTCCGGTTTTTGCGCGGCGGCCCGTTCCGCGGGCCGGATCCGGTCCGGTTTTTGCGCGGTGGCCCCGATCCGCTCCGGTTTTTTGCGCGGCGGCCCGTTCCGCGAGCCGGATCCGCTCCGGTTTTTGCGCGGCGGCCCCAATCCGCTCCGGTTTTTGTGCGGCGGCCCGTTCCGCGGGCCGGAGCCGGTCCGGTTTTTGCACGGCGGCCCAGATCCGCTCCGGTTTTTGCGCGGCGGCCCGTTCCGCGGGCCGGATCCGCTCCGGTTTTTGCGCGGCGGCCCCGAGCCTGTCCGGTTTTTGCGCGGCGGCCCGTTCCGCGGGCCGGATCCGGTCCGGTTTTTGCGCGGCGGCCCCGAGCCGGTCCGGTTTTTGCGCGGCGGCCCGTTCCGTGGGCCGGATCCGCTCCGGTTTTTGCGCGGCGGCCCCGATCCGCTCCGGTTTTTGCGCGGCGGCCCGTTCTGCGGGCCGGATCCGGTCCGGTTTTTGCGCGGCGGCCCCGATCCGCTCCGGTTTTTGCGCGGCGGCCCGTTCCGCGGGCCGGATCCGCTCCGGTTTTTGCGCGGCGGCCCCGATCCGCTCCGGTTTTTGCGCGGCGGCCCGTTCCGCGGGCCGGATCCGCTCCGGTTTTTGCGCGGCGGCCCCGATCCGCTCCGGTTTTTGCGCGGCGGCCCGTTCTGCGGGCCGGATCCGCTCCGGTTTTTGCGCGGCGGCCCCGATCCGCTCCGGTTTTTGCGCGGCGGCCTCTTCCGCGGGCCGGATCCGCTCCGGTTTTTGCGCGGCGGCCCCGATCCACTCTGGTTTTTGCGCGGCGGCCTGTTCCGCGGGCCGGATCCGCTCCGGTTTTTGCGCGGCGGCCCCGATCCGCTCCTGTTTTTGTGCCGCGGCCCGTTCCGCGGGCCGGATCCGCTCCGGTTTTTGCGCGGTGGCCCCGATCCGGTCCGGTTTTTGCGCGGCGGCCCGTTCCGCGGGCCGGATCCGCTCCGGTTTTTGCGCGGTGGCCCCGATCCGCTCCGGTTTTTGTGCCGCAGCCCGTTCCGCGGGCCGGAGCCGGTCCGGTTTTTGCACGGCGGCCCCGATCCGCTCCGGTTTTTGCACGGCGGCCCCTTCCGCGGGCCGGATCCGCTCCGGTTTTTGCGCGGCGGCCCCGATCCGGTCCGGTTTTTGCGCGGCGGCCCGTTCCGCGGGCCGGATCCGGTCCGGTTTTTGCGCGGCGGCCCCGAGCCGCTCCGGTTTTTGCGCGGCGGCCCGTTCTGCGGGCCGGATCCGCTCCGGTTTTTGCGCGGCGGCCCCGATCCGCTCCGGTTTTTGCGCGGCGGCCCGTTCCGCGGGCCGGATCCGCTCCGGTTTTTGCGCGGCGGCCCCGATCCTGTCCGGTTTTTGCGCGGCGGCCCGTTCCGCGGGCCGGATCCGCTCCGGTTTTTGCGCGGCGGCCCCGATCCGGTCCCGTTTTTGCGCGGCGGCCCGTTCCGCGGGCCGGATCCGCTCCGGTTTTTGCGCGGTGGCTCCGATCCGGTCCGGTTTTTGCGCGGTGGCCCGTTCCGCGGGCCGCATCCAGTCCGGTTTTTGCGCGGCGGCCCCGATACGGTCCGGTTTTTGCGCGGCGGCCCGTTCCGCGGGCTGGATCCGCTCCGGTTTTTGCGCGGCAGCCCCGATCCGCTCCGGTTTTTGCGCGGCGGCCCGTTCTGCGGGCCGGATCCGCTCCGCTTTTTGCGCGGCGGCCCCGATACGGTCCGGTTTTTGCGCGGCGGCCCGTTCCGCGGGCCGGATCCGCTCCGGTTTTTGCGCGGCGGCCCCGATCCACTCCGGTTTTTGCGCGGCGGCCTGTTCCGCGGGCCGGATCCGCTCCGGTTTTTGCGCGGCGGCCCCGATCCTGTCCGGTTTTTGCGCGGCGGCCCGTTCCGCGGGCCGGATCCGCTCCGGTTTTTGCGCGGCGGCCCCGATCCGGTCGGTTTTTGCGCGGCGGCCCGTTCCGCGGGCCGGATCCGCTCCGGTTTTTGCGCGGCGGCCCTGATCCGCTCCGGTTTTTGCGCGGCGGCCCCTTCCGCGGGCCGGGTCCGCTCCGGTTTTTGCGCGGTGGCTCCGATCCGGTCCGGTTTTTGCCCGGCGGCCCGTTCCGTGGGCCGCATCCAGTCCGGTTTTTGCGCGGCGGCCCGTTCCGCGGGCTGGATCCGCTCTGGTTTTTGCGCGGCGGCCCCGATCCGCTCCGGTTTTTGCGCGGCGGCCCGTTCCGCGGGCCGGATCCGGTCCGGTTTTTGCGCGGTGGCCCCGATCCGCTCCGGTTTTTGCGCGGCGGCCCGTTCCGCGGGCCGGATCCGCTCCGGTTTTTGCGCGGCGGCCCCGATCCGCTCCGGTTTTTGCGCGGCGGCCTGTTCCGCGGGCCGGATCCGGTCCGGTTTTTGCGCGGCAGCCCCGATCCACTCTGGTTTTTGCGCGGCGGCCCGTTCCGCGGGCCGGATCCGCTCCGGTTTTTGCGCGGTGGCTCCGATCCGGTCCGGTTTTTGCGCGGTGGCCCGTTCCGCGGGCCGCATCCAGTCCGGTTTTTGCGCGGCGGCCCCGATACGGTCCGGTTTTTGCGCGGCGGCCCGTTCCGCGGGCTGGATCCGCTCCGGTTTTTGCGCGGCGGCCCCGATCCGGTCCGGTTTTTGCGCGGCGGCCCGTTCTGCGGGCCGGATCCGCTCCGGTTTTTGCGCGGCGGCCCCCATCCGCTCCGGTTTTTGCGCGGCGGCCCGTTCCGCGGGCCGGATCCGCTCCGGTTTTTGCGCGGCGGCCCCGATCCACTCCGGTTTTTGCGCGGCGGCCCCTTCCGCGGGCCGGATCCGCTCCGGTTTTTGCGCGGCGGCCCCGATCCGCTCCGGTTTTTGCGCGGCGGCCCGTTCCGCGGGCCGGATCCGGTCCGGTTTTTGCGCGGTGGCCCCGATCCGGTCCGGTTTTTTGCGCGGCGGCCCGTTCCGCGAGCCGGATCCGCTCCGGTTTTTGCGCGGCGGCCCCAATCCGCTCCGGTTTTTGTGCGGCGGCCCGTTCCGCGGGCCGGAGCCGGTCCGGTTTTTGCACGGCGGCCCAGATCCGCTCCGGTTTTTGCGCGGCGGCCCGTTCCGCGGGCCGGATCCGCTCCGGTTTTTGCGCGGCGGCCCCGAGCCTGTCCGGTTTTTGCGCGGCGGCCCGTTCCGCGGGCCGGATCCGCTCCGCTTTTTGCGCGGCGGCCCCGATCCGCTCCGGTTTTTCCGCGGCGGCCCGTTCCGCGGGCTGGATCCGGTCCGGTTTTTGCGCGGCGGCCACGATCCGCTCCGGTTTTTGCGCGGCGGCCCGTTCTGCGGGCCGGATCCGGTCCGGTTTTTGCGCGGCGGCCCCGATCCGGTCCGGTTTTTGCGCGGCGGCCTGTTCCGCGGGCCGGATCCGGTCCGGTTTTTGCGCGGCGGCCCCGATCCACTCTGGTTTTTGCGCGGCGGCCCGTTCCGCGGGCCGGATCCGCTCCGGTTTTTGCGCGGCGGCCCCGATCCGCTCCTGTTTTTGTGCCGCGGCCCGTTCCGCGGGCCGGATCCGCTCCGGTTTTTGCGCGGTGGCTCCGATCCGGTCCGGTTTTTGCGCGGTGGCCCGTTCCGCGGGCCGCATCCAGTCCGGTTTTCGCGCGGCGGCCCCGATACGGTCCGGTTTTTGCACCGCGGCCCGTTCCACGGGCCGGATCCGCTCCGGTTTTTGCGCGGCGGCCCCGATCCGCTCCGGTTTTTGCGCGGCGGCCCGTTCCGCGGGCCGGATCCGCTCCGGTTTTTGCGCGGCGGGCCCGATCCGCTCCGGTTTTTGCGCGGCGGCCCGTTCCGCGGGCCGGATCCGGTCCGGTTTTTGCGCGGCGGCCCCGAGCCGGTCCGGTTTTTGCGCGGCGGCCCGTTCCGCGGGCCGGATCCGCTCCGGTTTTTGCGCGGCGGCCCCGATCCGCTCCGGTTTTTGCGCGGCGGCCCGTTCTGCGGGCCGGATCCGGTCCGGTTTTTGCGCGGCGGCCCCGATCCGCTCCGGTTTTTGCGCGGCGGCCCGTTCCGCGGGCCGGATCCGCTCCGGTTTTTGCGCGGCGGCCCCGATCCGCTCCGGTTTTTGCGCGGCGGCCCGTTCCGCGGGCCGGATCCGCTCCGGTTTTTGCGCGGCGGCCCCGATCCGCTCCGGTTTTTGCGCGGCGGCCCGTTCTGCGGGCCCGATCCGCTCCGGTTTTTGCGCGGCGGCCCCGATCCGCTCCGGTTTTTGCGCGGCGGCCTCTTCCGCGGGCCGGATCCGCTCCGGTTTTTGCGCGGCGGCCCCGATCCACTCTGGTTTTTGCGCGGCGGCCCGTTCCGCGGGCCGGATCCGCTCCGGTTTTTGCGCGGCGGCCCCGATCCGCTCCTGTTTTTGTGCCGCGGCCCGTTCCGCGGGCCGGATCCGCTCCGGTTTTTGCGCGGTGGCCCCGATCCGGTCCGGTTTTTGCGCGGCGGCCCGTTCCGCGGGCCGGATCCGCTCCGGTTTTTGCGCGGTGGCCCCGATCCGCTCCGGTTTTTGTGCCGCAGCCCGTTCCGCGGGCCGGAGCCGGTCCGGTTTTTGCACGGCGGCCCCGATCCGCTCCGGTTTTTGCACGGCGGCCCCTTCCGCGGGCCGGATCCGCTCCGGTTTTTGCGCGGCGGCCCCGATCCGGTCCGGTTTTTGCGCGGCGGCCCGTTCCGCGGGCCGGATCCGGTCCGGTTTTTGCGCGGCGGCCCCGAGCCGCTCCGGTTTTTGCGCGGCGGCCCGTTCTGCGGGCCGGATCCGCTCCGGTTTTTGCGCGGCGGCCCCGATCCGCTCCGGTTTTTGCGCGGCGGCCCGTTCCGCGGGCCGGATCCGGTCCGGTTTTTGCGCGGCGGCCCCGATCCTGTCCGGTTTTTGCGCGGCGGCCCGTTCCGCGGGCCGGATCCGCTCCGGTTTTTGCGCGGCGGCCCCGATCCGGTCCCGTTTTTGCGCGGCGGCCCGTTCCGCGGGCCGGATCCGCTCCGGTTTTTGCGCGGTGGCTCCGATCCGGTCCGGTTTTTGCGCGGTGGCCCGTTCCGCGGGCCGGATCCGCTCCGGTTTTTGCGCGGCGGCCCCGATACGGTCCGGTTTTTGCGCGGCGGCCCGTTCCGCGGGCTGGATCCGCTCCGGTTTTTGCGCGGCAGCCCCGATCCGCTCCGGTTTTTGCGCGGCGGCCCGTTCTGCGGGCCGGATCCGCTCCGCTTTTTGCGCGGCGGCCCCGATACGGTCCGGTTTTTGCGCGGCGGCCCGTTCCGCGGGCCGGATCCGCTCCGGTTTTTGCGCGGCGGCCCCGATCCACTCCGGTTTTTGCGCGGCGGCCTGTTCCGCGGGCCGGATCCGCTCCGGTTTTTGCGCGGCGGCCCCGATCCTGTCCGGTTTTTGCGCGGCGGCCCGTTCCGCGGGCCGGATCCGGTCCGGTTTTTGCGCGGCGGCCCCGATCCGGTCCGGTTTTTGCGCGGCGGCCCGTTCCGCGGGCCGGATCCGCTCCGGTTTTTGCGCGGCGGCCCCGAGCCGGTCCGGTTTTTGTGCGGCAGCCCATTCCACGGACCGGAGCCGGTCCGGTTTTTGCACGGCGGCCCCCATCCGCTCCGGTTTTTGCGCGGCGGCCCGTTCCGCGGGCCGGATCCGCTCCGGTTTTTGCGCGGCGGCCCCGATCCGGTCGGTTTTTGCGCGGCGGCCCGTTCCGCGGGCCGGATCCGCTCCGGTTTTTGCGCGGCGGCCCCGATCCGCTCCGGTTTTTGCGCGGCGGCCCGTTCCGCGGGCCGGGTCCGCTCCGGTTTTTGCGCGGTGGCTCCGATCCGGTCCGGTTTTTGCCCGGCGGCCCGTTCCGTGGGCCGCATCCAGTCCGGTTTTTGCGCGGCGGCCCGTTCCGCGGGCTGGATCCGCTCTGGTTTTTGCGCGGCGGCCCCGATCCGCTCCGGTTTTTGCGCGGCGGCCCGTTCCGCGGGCCGGATCCGCTCCGGTTTTTGCGCGGTGGCCCCGATCCGCTCCGGTTTTTGCGCGGCGGCCCGTTCCGCGGGCCGGATCCGCTCCGGTTTTTGCGCGGCGGACCCGATCCGCTCCGGTTTTTGCGCGGCGGCCCGTTCTGCGGGCCGGATCCGCTCCGGTTTTTGCGCGGCGGCCCCGATCCGCTCCGGTTTTTGCGCGGCGGCCTGTTCCGCGGGCCGGATCCGGTCCGGTTTTTGCGCGGCAGCCCCGATCCACTCTGGTTTTTGCGCGGCGGCCCGTTCCGCGGGCCGGATCCGCTCCGGTTTTTGCGCGGTGGCTCCGATCCGGTCCGGTTTTTGCGCGGTGGCCCGTTCCGCGGGCCGCATCCAGTCCGGTTTTTGCGCGGCGGCCCCGATACGGTCCGGTTTTTGCGCGGCGGCCCGTTCCGCGGGCTGGATCCGCTCCGGTTTTTGCGCGGCGGCCCCGATCCGGTCCGGTTTTTGCGCGGCGGCCCGTTCTGCGGGCCGGATCCGCTCCGGTTTTTGCGCGGCGGCCCCCATCCGCTCCGGTTTTTGCGCGGCGGCCCGTTCCGCGGGCCGGATCCGCTCCGGTTTTTGCGCGGCGGCCCCGATCCACTCCGGTTTTTGCGCGGCGGCCCCTTCCGCGGGCCGGATCCGCTCCGGTTTTTGCGCGGCGGCCCCGATCCGCTCCGGTTTTTGCGCGGCGGCCCGTTCCGCGGGCCGGATCCGGTCCGGTTTTTGCGCGGTGGCCCCGATCCGGTCCGGTTTTTTGCGCGGCGGCCCGTTCCGCGAGCCGGATCCGCTCCGGTTTTTGCGCGGCGGCCCGTTCCGCGGGCCGGAGCCGGTCCGGTTTTTGCACGGCGGCCCAGATCCGCTCCGGTTTTTGCGCGGCGGCCCGTTCCGCGGGCCGGATCCGCTCCGGTTTTTGCGCGGCGGCCCCGAGCCGCTCCGGTTTTTGCGCGGCGGCCCGTTCCGCGGGCCGGATCCGCTCCGCTTTTTGCGCGGCGGCCCCGATCCGCTCCGGTTTTTCCGCGGCGGCCCGTTCCGCGGGCTGGATCCGGTCCGGTTTTTGCGCGGCGGCCACGATCCGCTCCGGTTTTTGCGCGGCGGCCCGTTCTGCGGGCCGGATCCGGTCCGGTTTTTTGCGCGGCGGCCCCGATCCGGTCCGGTTTTTGCGCGGCGGCCTGTTCCGCGGGCCGGATCCGGTCCGGTTTTTGCGCGGCGGCCCCGATCCACTCTGGTTTTTGCGCGGCGGCCCGTTCCGCGGGCCGGATCCGCTCCGGTTTTTGCGCGGCGGCCCCGATCCGCTCCTGTTTTTGTGCCGCGGCCCGTTCCGCGGGCCGGATCCGCTCCGGTTTTTGCGCGGCGGCCCCCATCCGCTCCGGTTTTTGTGCGGTGGCCCGTTCCGCGGGCCGCATCCAGTCCGGTTTTCGCGCGGCGGCCCCGATACGGTCCGGTTTTTGCACCGCGGCCCGTTCCACGGGCCGGATCCGCTCCGGTTTTTGCGCGGCGGCCCCGATCCGCTCCGGTTTTTGCGCGGCGGCCCGTTCCGCGGGCCGGATCCGCTCCGGTTTTTGCGCGGCGGGCCCGATCCGCTCCGGTTTTTGCGCGGCGGCCCGTTCCGCGGGCCGGATCCGCTCCGGTTTTTGCGCGGCGGCCCCGATCCGCTCCGGTTTTTGCGCGGCGGCCCGTTCCGCGGGCCGGATCCGCTCCGGTTTTTGCGCGGCGGCCCCGATCCGCTCCGGTTTTTGCGCAGCGGCCCGTTCCGCGGGCCGGATCCCCTCCGGTTTTTGCGCGGCAGCCCCGATCCGCTCCGTTTTTTGCGCGGCGGCCCGTTCCGCGGGCCGGATCCGCTCCGGTTTTTGCGCGGCGGCCCCGATCCACTCCGGTTTTTGCGCGGCGGCCCGTTCCGCGGGCCGGATCCGCTCCGGTTTTTGCGCGGTGGCTCCGATCCGGTCCGGTTTTTGCGCGGCGGCCCGTTCCGCGGGCCGGATCCGATCCGGTTTTTGCGCGGTGGCTCCAATCCGGTCCGATATTTGCGCGGCGGCCCGTTCCGCGGGCTGCATCCGCTCCGGTTTTTGCGCGGCGGCCCCGATACGGTCCGGTTTTTGCGCGGCGGCCCGTTCCGCGGGCCGGATCCGCTCCGGTTTTTGCGCGGCGGCCCCGATCCGCTCCGGTTTTTGTACGGCAGCCCGTTCCGCGGGGCGGAGCCGGTCCGGTTTTTGCACGGCGGCCCCGATCCGCTCCGGTTTTTGCGCGGCGGCCCGTTCCGCGGGCCGGATCCGCTCCGGTTTTTGCGCGGCGGCCCCGATCCGCTCCGGTTTTTGCGCGGCGGCCCGTTCCGCGGGCCGGATCCGCTCCGGTTTTTGCGCGGCGGCCCCGATCCACTCTGGTTTTTGCGCGGCGGCCCGTTCCGCGTGCCGGATCCGCTCCGGTTTTTGCGCGGCGGCCACGATCCGCTCCTGTTTTTGTGCCGCGGCCCGTTCCGCGGGCCGGATCCGCTCCGGTTTTTGCGCGGTGGCTCCGATCCGGTCCGGTTTTTGCGCGGCGGCCCGTTCCGCGGGCCGGATCCGCTCCGGTTTTTGCGCGGCGGCCCCGATCCGCTCCGGTTTTTGTGCGGCAGCCCGTTCCGCGGGCCGGAGCCGGTCCGGTTTTTGCACGGCGGCCCCGATCCGCTCCGGTTTTTGCGCGGCGGCCCGTTCCGCGGGCCGGATCCGCTCCGGTTTTTGCGCGGCGGCCCCGATCCGGTCGCTTTTTGCGCGGCGGCCCGTTCCGCGGGCCGGATCCGCTCCGCTTTTTGCGCGGCGGCCCCGAGCCGGTCCGGTTTTTGCGCGGCGGCCCGTTCCGCGGGCCGGATCCGCTCCGGTTTTTGCGCGGCGGCCCCGAGCCGGTCCGGTTTTTGCGCGGCGGCCCGTTCTGCGGGCCGGATCCGGTCCGGTTTTTGCGCGGCGGCCCCGATCCGCTCCGGTTTTTGCGCGGCGGCCTGTTCCGCGGGCCGGATCCGGTCCGGTTTTTGTGCGGCGGCCCCGATCCACTCTGGTTTTTGCGCGGCGGCCCGTTCCGCGGGCCGGATCCGCTCCGGTTTTTGCGCGGCGGCCCCGATCCGCTCCGGTTTTTGCGCGGCGGCCCGTTCCGCGGGCCGGAGCCGGTCCGGTTTTTGCGCGGCGGCCCCGATCCTGTCCGGTTTTTGTGCGGCGGCCCGTTCCGCGGGCCGGATCCGGTCCGGTTTTTGCGCGGCCGCACCGCGCCTGTCCGGTTTTTGCGCGGCGGCCCGTTCCGCGGGCCACATCCGCTCCGGTTTTTGCGCGGTGGCTCCGATCCGGTCCCGTTTTTGCGCGGCGGCCCGTTCCGCGGGCCGGATCCGCTCCGGTTTTTGCGCGGCGGCCCCGATCCGCTCCGGTTTTTGCGCGGCGGCCCGTTCCGCGGGCCGGATCCGCTCCGGTTTTTGCGCGGCGGCCCCGAGCCGGTCCGGTTTTTGTGCCGCGGCCCTTTCCGCGGCCCGGATCCGGTCCGGTTTTTGCGCGGCGGCCCGTTCCGCGGGCCGGATCCGCTCCGGTTTTTGCGCGGCGGCCCCGATCCGCTCCGGTTTTTGCACGGCGGCCCGTTCCGCGGGCCGGATCCGCTCCGGTTTTTGCGCGGCGGTCCCGATCCGCTCCGGTTTTTGCGCAGCGGCCCGTTCCGCGGGCCGGATCCGCTCCGGTTTTTGCGCGGCGGCCCCGATCCGCTCCGGTTTTTGCGCGGCGGCCCGTTCCGCGGGCCGCATCCGCTCCGGTTTTTGCGCGGTGGCTCCGATCCGGTCCGGTTTTTGCGCGGCGGCCCGTTCCGCGGGCCGGATCCGGTCCGGTTTTTGCGCGGCGGCCCCGAGCCTGTCCGGTTTTTGCGCGGCGGCCCGTTCCGCGGGCCGGATCCGGTCCGGTTTTTGCGCGGCGGCCCCGAGCCTGTCCGGTTTTTGCGCGGTGGCTCCGATCCGGTCCGGTTTTTGCGCGGCGGCCGGTTCCGCGGGCCGGAGCCGGTCCGGTTTTTGCGCGGCGGCCCCGAGCCGCTCCGGTTTTTGCGCGGCGGCCCGTTCCGCGGGCCGGATCCGCTCCGGTTTTTGCGCGGCGGCCCCGAGCCGGTCCGGTTTTTGTGCCGCGGCCCTTTCCGCGGGCCGGATCCGGTCCGGTTTTTGCGCGGCGGCCCGTTCCGCGGGCCGGATCCGCTCCGCTTTTTGCGCGGCGGCCCCGATCCGCTCCGGTTTTTGCGCGGCGGCCCGTTCCGCGGGCCGGATCCGCTCCGGTTTTTGCGCGGCGGCTCCGATCCTGTCCGGTTTTTGCGCGGCGGCCCGTTCCGCGGGCCGGATCCGCTCCGGTTTTTGCGCGGCGGCCCCGATCCTGTCCGGTTTTTGCGCGGCGGCCCGTTCCGCGGGCCGGATCCGCTCCGGTTTTTGCGCGGCGGCCCCGAGCCTGTCCGGTTTTTGCGCGGCGGCCCGTTCCGCGGGCCGCATCCGCTCCGGTTTTTGCGCGGTGGCTCCGATCCGGTCCGGTTTTTGCGCGGCGGCCCGTTCCGCGGGCTGGATCCGGTCCGGTTTTTGCGCGGCGGCCCCGATCCGGTCCGGTTTTTGCGCGGCGGCCCGTTCCGCGGGCCGGATCCGCTCCGGTTTTTGCGCGGCGGCCCCGAGCCGGTCCGGTTTTTGTGCGGCGGCCCGTTCCGCGGGCCGGAGCCGGTCCGGTTTTTGCGCGGCGGCCACGATCCGCTCCGGTTTTTGCGCGGCGGCCCGTGCCGCGGGCCGGATCCGATCCGGTTTTTGCGCGGCGGCCCCGATCCGGTCCGATTTTTGCGCGGCGGCCCGTTCCGCGGGCCGGATCCGCTCCGGTTTTTGCGCGGCGGCCCGTTCCGCGGGCCGGATCCGCTCCGGTTTTTGCGCGGCGGCCCCGAGCCGGTCCGGTTTTTGTGCCGCGGCCCTTTCCGCGGCCCGGATCCGGTCCGGTTTTTGCGCGGCGGCCCGTTCCGCGGGCCGGATCCGCTCCGGTTTTTGCGCGGCGGCCCCGATCCGCTCTGGTTTTTGCGCGGCGGCCCGTTCCGCGGGCCGGATCCGCTCCGGTTTTTGCGCGGCGGTCCCGATCCGCTCCGGTTTTTGCGCAGCGGCCCGTTCCGCGGGCCGGATCCGCTCCGGTTTTTGCGCGGCGGCCCCGATCCGCTCCGGTTTTTGCGCGGCGGCCCGTTCCGCGGGCCGGATCCGCTCCGGTTTTTGCGCGGTGGCTCCGATCCGGTCCGGTTTTTGCGCGGCGGCCCGTTCCGCGGGCCGGATCCGCTCCGGTTTTTGCGCGGCGGCCCCGAGCCTGTCCGGTTTTTGCGCGGCGGACCGTTCCGCGGGCCGGATCCGCTCCGGTTTTTGCGCGGCGGCCCCGAGCCGGTCCGGTTTTTGTGCCGCGGCCCTTTCCGCGGGCCGGATCCGCTCCGGTTTTTGCGCGGCGGCCCGTTCCGCGGGCCGGATCCGCTCCGGTTTTTGCGCGGCGGCTCCGATCCGGTCAGGTTTTTGCGCGGCGGCCGGTTCCGCGGGCCGGAGCCGGTCCGGTTTTTGCGCGGCGGCCCCGATCCGGTCCGGTTTTTGCGCGGCGGCCCGTTCCGCGGGCCGGATCCGGTCCGGTTTTTGCGCGGCGGCCCCGATCCGGTCCGGTTTTTGCGCGGCGGCCCGTTCCGCGGGCCGGATCCGCTCCGGTTTTTGCGCGGCGGCCCCGAGCCGGTCCGGTTTTTGTGCGGCAGCCCATTCCGCGGACCGGAGCCGGTCCGGTTTTTGCACGGCGGCCCCGATCCGCTCCGGTTTTTGCGCGGCGGCCCGTTCCGCGGGCCGGATCCGCTCCGGTTTTTGCGCGGCGGCCCCGATCCGGTCGGTTTTTGCGCGGCGGCCCGTTCCGCGGGCCGGATCCGCTCCGGTTTTTGCGCGGCGGCCCCGATCCGCTCCGGTTTTTGCGCGGCGGCTCCTTCCGCGGGCCGGGTCCGCTCCGGTTTTTGCGCGGTGGCTCCGATCCGGTCCGGTTTTTGCCCGGCGGCCCGTTCCGTGGGCCGCATCCAGTCCGGTTTTTGCGCGGCGGCCCGTTCCGCGGGCTGGATCCGCTCCGGTTTTTGCGCGGCGGCCCCGATCCGCTCCGGTTTTTGCGCGGCGGCCCGTTCCGCGGGCCGGATCCGCTCCGGTTTTTGCGCGGTGGCCCCGATCCGCTCCGGTTTTTGCGCGGCGGCCCGTTCCGCGGGCCGGATCCGCTCCGGTTTTTGCGCGGCGGACCCGATCCGCTCCGGTTTTTGCGCGGCGGCCCGTTCTGCGGGCCGGATCCGCTCCGGTTTTTGCGCGGCGGCCCCGATCCGCTCCGGTTTTTGCGCGGCGGCCTGTTCCGCGGGCCGGATCCGGTCCGGTTTTTGCGCGGCAGCCCCGATCCACTCTGGTTTTTGCGCGGCGGCCCGTTCCGCGGGCCGGATCCGCTCCGGTTTTTGCGCGGTGGCTCCGATCCGGTCCGGTTTTTGCGCGGTGGCCCGTTCCGCGGGCCGCATCCAGTCCGGTTTTTGCGCGGCGGCCCCGATACGGTCCGGTTTTTGCGCGGCGGCCCGTTCCGCGGGCTGGATCCGCTCCGGTTTTTGCGCGGCGGCCCCGATCCGGTCCGGTTTTTGCGCGGCGGCCCGTTCCGCGGGCCGGATCCGGTCCGGTTTTTGCGCGGCGGCCCCCATCCGCTCCGGTTTTTGCGCGGCGGCCCGTTCCGCGGGCCGGATCCGCTCCGGTTTTTGCGCGGCGGCCCCGATCCACTCCGGTTTTTGCGCGGCGGCCCCTTCCGCGGGCCGGATCCGCTCCGGTTTTTGCGCGGCGGCCCCGATCCGCTCCGGTTTTTGCGCGGCGGCCCGTTCCGCGGGCCGGATCCGGTCCGGTTTTTGCGCGGTGGCCCCGATCCGGTCCGGTTTTTTGCGCGGCGGCCCGTTCCGCGAGCCGGATCCGCTCCGGTTTTTGCGCGGCGGCCCCAATCCGCTCCGGTTTTTGTGCGGCGGCCCGTTCCGCGGGCCGGAGCCGGTCCGGTTTTTGCACGGCGGCCCAGATCCGCTCCGGTTTTTGCGCGGCGGCCCGTTCCGCGGGCCGGATCCGCTCCGGTTTTTGCGCGGCGGCCCCGAGCCTGTCCGGTTTTTGCGCGGCGGCCCGTTCCGCGGGCCGGATCCGCTCCGCTTTTTGCGCGGCGGCCCCGATCCGCTCCGGTTTTTCCGCGGCGGCCCGTTCCGCGGGCTGGATCCGGTCCGGTTTTTGCGCGGCGGCCACGATCCGCTCCGGTTTTTGCGCGGCGGCCCGTTCTGCGGGCCGGATCCGGTCCGGTTTTTGCGCGGCGGCCCCGATCCGGTCCGGTTTTTGCGCGGCGGCCTGTTCCGCGGGCCGGATCCGGTCCGGTTTTTGCGCGGCGGCCCCGATCCACTCTGGTTTTTGCGCGGCGGCCCGTTCCGCGGGCCGGATCCGCTCCGGTTTTTGCGCGGCGGCCCCGATCCGCTCCTGTTTTTGTGCCGCGGCCCGTTCCGCGGGCCGGATCCGCTCCGGTTTTTGCGCGGTGGCTCCGATCCGGTCCGGTTTTTGCGCGGTGGCCCGTTCCGCGGGCCGCATCCAGTCCGGTTTTTGCGCGGCGGCCCCGATACGGTCCGGTTTTTGTGCCGCGGCCCGTTCCACGGGCCGGATCCGCTCCGGTTTTTGCGCGGCGGCCCCGATCCGCTCCGGTTTTTGCGCGGCGGCCCGTTCCGCGGGCCGGATCCGCTCCGGTTTTTGCGCGGCGGGCCCGATCCGCTCCGGTTTTTGCGCAGCGGCCCGTTCCGCGGGCCGGATCCGCTCCGGTTTTTGCGCGGCGGCCCCGATCCGCTCCGGTTTTTGCGCGGCGGCCCGTTCCGCGGGCCGGATCCGCTCCGGTTTTTGCGCGGCGGCCCCGATCCGCTCCGGTTTTTGCGCAGCGGCCCATTCCGCGGGCCGGATCCCCTCCGGTTTTTGCGCGGCAGCCCCGATCCGCTCCGTTTTTTGCGCGGCGGCCCGTTCCGCGGGCCGGATCCGCTCCGGTTTTTGCGCGGCGGCCCCGATCCACTCCGGTTTTTGCGCGGCGGCCCGTTCCGCGGGCCGGATCCGCTCCGGTTTTTGCGCGGTGGCTCCGATCCGGTCCGGTTTTTGCGCGGCGGCCCGTTCCGCGGGCCGGATCCGATCCGGTTTTTGCGCGGTGGCTCCAATCCGGTCCGATATTTGCGCGGCGGCCCGTTCCGCGGGCTGCATCCGCTCCGGTTTTTGCGCGGTGGCTCCAATCCGGTCCGGTTTTTGCGCGGCGGCCCGTTCCGCGGGCCGGATCCGCTCCGGTTTTTGCGCGGCGGCCCCGATCCGCTCCGGTTTTTGTACGGCAGCCCGTTCCGCGGGGCGGAGCCGGTCCGGTTTTTGCGCGGCGGCCCCCATCCGCTCCGGTTTTTGCGCGGCGGCCCGTTCCGCGGGCCGGATCCGCTCCGGTTTTTGCGCGGCGGCCCCGATCCGCTCCGGTTTTTGCGCGGCGGCCCGTTCCGCGGGCCGGATCCGCTCCGGTTTTTGCGCGGCGGCCCCGATCCACTCTGGTTTTTGCGCGGCGGCCCGTTCCGCGTGCCGGATCCGCTCCGGTTTTTGCGCGGCGGCCACGATCCGCTCCTGTTTTTGTGCCGCGGCCCCTTCCGCGGGCCGGATCCGCTCCGGTTTTTGCGCGGTGGCCCCGATCCGGTCCGGTTTTTTGCGCGGCGGCCCGTTCCGCGGGCCGGATCCGCTCCGGTTTTTGCGCGGCGGCCCCGATCCGCTCCGGTTTTTGTGCGGCAGCCCGTTCCGCGGGCCGGAGCCGGTCCGGTTTTTGCACGGCGGCCCCGATCCGCTCCGGTTTTTGCGCGGCGGCCCGTTCCGCGGGCCGGATCCGGTCCGGTTTTTGCGCGGCGGCCCCGATCCGGTCGGTTTTTGCGCGGCGGCCCGTTCCGCGGGCCGGATCCGCTCCGCTTTTTGCGCGGCGGCCCCGAGCCGGTCCGGTTTTTGCGCGGCGGCCCGTTCCGCGGGCCGGATCCGCTCCGGTTTTTGCGCGGCGGCCCCGAGCCGCTCCGGTTTTTGCGCGGCGGCCCGTTCTGCGGGCCGGATCCGGTCCGGTTTTTGCGCGGCGGCCCCGATCCGGTCCGGTTTTTGCGCGGCGGCCTGTTCCGCGGGCCGGATCCGCTCCGGTTTTTGCGCGGCGGCCCCGATCCACTCTGGTTTTTGCGCGGCGGCCCGTTCCGCGGGCCGGATCCGCTCCGGTTTTTGCGCGGCGCCCCCGATCCGCTCCGGTTTTTGCGCGGCGGCCCGTTCCGCGGGCCGGAGCCGGTCCGGTTTTTGCGCGGCGGCCCCGATCCTGTCCGGTTTTTGTGCGGCGGCCCGTTCCGCGGGCCGGATCCGGTCCGGTTTTTGCGCGGCCGCACCGAGCCTGTCCGGTTTTTGCGCGGCGGCCCGTTCCGCGGGCCACATCCGCTCCGGTTTTTGCGCGGTGGCTCCGATCCGGTCCCGTTTTTGCGCGGCGGCCCGTTCCGCGGGCCGGATCCGCTCCGGTTTTTGCGCGGCGGCCCCGATCCGCTCCGGTTTTTGCGCGGCGGCCCGTTCCGCGGGCCGGATCCGCTCCGGTTTTTGCGCGGCGGCCCCGAGCCGGTCCGGTTTTTGTGCCGCGGCCCTTTCCGCGGCCCGGATCCGGTCCGGTTTTTGCGCGGCGGCCCGTTCCGCGGGCCGGATCCGCTCCGGTTTTTGCGCGGCGGCCCCGATCCGCTCCGGTTTTTGCACGGCGGCCCGTTCCGCGGGCCGGATCCGCTCCGGTTTTTGCGCGGCGGTCCCGATCCGCTCCGGTTTTTGCGCAGCGGCCCGTTCCGCGGGCCGGATCCGCTCCGGTTTTTGCGCGGCGGCCCCGATCCGCTCCGGTTTTTGCGCGGCGGCCCGTTCCGCGGGCCGCATCCGCTCCGGTTTTTGCGCGGTGGCTCCGATCCGGTCCGGTTTTTGCGCGGCGGCCCGTTCCGCGGGCCGGATCCGGTCCGGTTTTTGCGCGGCGGCCCCGAGCCTGTCCGGTTTTTGCGCGGCGGCCCGTTCCGCGGGCCGGATCCGGTCCGGTTTTTGCGCGGCGGCCCCGAGCCTGTCCGGTTTTTGCGCGGTGGCTCCGATCCGGTCCGGTTTTTGCGCGGCGGCCGGTTCCGCGGGCCGGAGCCGGTCCGGTTTTTGCGCGGCGGCCCCGAGCCGCTCCGGTTTTTGCGCGGCGGCCCGTTCCGCGGGCCGGATCCGCTCCGGTTTTTGCGCGGCGGCCCCGAGCCGGTCCGGTTTTTGCGCGGCGGCCCGTTCCGCGGGCCGGATCCGCTCCGGTTTTTGCGCGGCGGCCCCGATCCTGTCCGGTTTTTGCGCGGCGGCCCGTTCCGCGGGCCGGATCCGGTCCGGTTTTTGCGCGGCGGCCCCGAGCCTGTCCGGTTTTTGCGCGGCGGCCCGTTCCGCGGGCCGGATCCGCTCCGGTTTTTGCGCGGCGGCCCCGATCCTGTCCGGTTTTTGCGCGGCGGCCCGTTCCGCGGGCCGGATCCGGTCCGGTTTTTGCGCGGCGGCCCCGAGCCTGTCCGGTTTTTGCGCGGCGGCCCGTTCCGCGGGCCGCATCCGCTCCGGTTTTTGCGCGGTGGCTCCGATCCGGTCCGGTTTTTGCGCGGCGGCCCGTTCCGCGGGCTGGATCCGGTCCGGTTTTTGCGCGGCGGCCCCGATCCGGTCCGGTTTTTGCGCGGCGGCCCGTTCCGCGGGCCGGATCCGCTCCGGTTTTTGCGCGGCGGCCCCGAGCCGGTCCGGTTTTTGTGCGGCGGCCCGTTCCGCGGGCCGGAGCCGGTCCGGTTTTTGCGCGGCGGCCCCGATCCGGTCCGGTTTTTGCGCGGCGGCCCGTGCCGCGGGCCGGATCCGATCCGGTTTTTGCGCGGCGGCCCCGATCCGGTCCGATTTTTGCGCGGCGGCCCGTTCCGCGGGCCGGATCCGCTCCGGTTTTTGCGCGGCGGCCCCGAGCCTGTCCGGTTTTTGCGCGGCGGCCCGTTCCGCGGGCCGGAGCCGGTCCGGTTTTTGCGCGGCGGACCCAATCCGCTCCGGTTTTTGTGCCGCGGCCCTTTCCGCGGGCCGGATCCGCTCCGGTTTTTGCGCGGCGGCCCGTTCCGCGGGCCGGATCCGCTCCGGTTTTTGCGCGGCGGCTCCGATCCGGTCAGGTTTTTGCGCGGCGGCCGGTTCCGCGGGCCGGAGCCGGTCCGGTTTTTGCGCGGCGGCCCCGATCCGCTCCGGTTTTTGCGCGGCGGCCCGTTCCGCGGGCCGGATCCGATCCGGTTTTTGCGCCGCGGCCCCGATCCGGTCCGATTTTTGCGCGGCGGCCCGTTCCGCGGGCCGGATCCGGTCCGGTTTTTGCGCGGCAGCCCCGATCCTGTCCGGTTTTTGCGCGGCGGCCCGTTCTGCGGGCCGGATCCGCTCCGGTTTTTGAGCGGCGGCTCCGATCCGGTCCGGTTTTTGCGCAGCGGCCCGTTCCGCGGGCCGGATCCGCTCCGGTTTTTGCGCGGCGGCCCCGATCCGCTCCGGTTTTTGTGCGGCAGCCCGTTCCGCGGGCCGGATCCGCTCCGGTTTTTGCGCGGCGCCCCGATCCGCTCCGGTTTTTGCGCGGCGGCCCGTTCCGCGGGCCGGATCCGGTCCGGTTTTTGCGCGATGGCCCCGATCCGGTCCGGTTTTTGCGTGGCGGCCCGTTCCGCGGGCCGGATCCGCTCCGGTTTTTGCGCGGCGGCCCCGAGCCGGTCCGGTTTTTGCGCGGCGGCCCGTTCCGCGGGCCGGATCCGCTCCGCTTTTTGCGCGGCAGCCCCGATCCGCTCCGGTTTTTCCGCGGCGGCCCGTTCCGCGGGCTGGATCCGGTCCGGTTTTTGCGCGGCGGCCACGATCCGCTCCGGTTTTTGCGCGGCGGCCCGTTCTGCGGGCCGGATCCGGTCCGGTTTTTGCGCGGCGGCCCCGATCCGGTCCGGTTTTTGCGCGGCGGCCCGTTCCGCGGGCCGCATCCGCTCCGGTTTTTGCGCGGTGGCCCCGATCCTCTCCTGTTTTTGTGCCACGGCCCATTCCGCGGGCCGGATCCGCTCCGGTTTTTGCGCGGTGGCTCCGATCCGGTCCGGTTTTTGCGCGGTGGCCCGTTCTGCGGGCCGCATCCAGTCCGGTTTTTGCGCGGCGGCCCCGATCCGCTCCGGTTTTTGTGCCGCGGCCCTTTCCGCGGGCCGGATCCGGTCCGGTTTTTGCGCGGCGGCCCGTTCCGCGGGCCGGATCCGCTCCGGTTTTTGCGCGGCGGCTCCGATCCGGTCAGGTTTTTGCGCGGCGGCCGGTTCCGCGGGCCGGAGCCGGTCCGGTTTTTGCGCGGCGGCCCCGATCCGGTCCGGTTTTTGCGCGGCGGCCCGTTCCGCGGGCCGGATCCGATCCGGTTTTTGCGCGGCGGCCCCGATCCGGTCCGATTTTTGCGCGGCGGCCCGTTCTGCGGGCCGGATCCGGTCCGGTTTTTGCGCGGCAGCCCCGATCCGATCCGGTTTTTGCGCGGTGGCCCGTTCCGTGGGCCGGATCCGCTCCGCTTTTTGCGCGGCGGCCCCGATTCACTCCGGTTTTTGCGCGGCGGCCCCTTCCGCGGGCCGGATCCGCTCCGGTTTTTGCGCGGTGGCTCCGATCCGGTCCAGTTTTTGCCCGGCGGCCCGTTCCGTGGGCCGCATCCAGTCCGGTTTTTGCGCGGCGGCCCGTTCCGCGGGCCGGATCCGCTCCGGTTTTTGCGCGGCGGCCCCGATCCTGTCCGGTTTTTGCGCGGCGGCCCGTTCTGCGGGCCGGATCCGCTCCGGTTTTTGCGCGGTGGCCCCGATCCGCTCCGGTTTTTGCGCGGCGGCCCGTTCCGCGGGCCGGATCCGCTCCGGTTTTTGCGCGGCGGCCCCGATCCGCTCCGGTTTTTGTGCGGCAGCCCGTTCCGCGGGCCGGATCCGGTCCGGTTTTTGCGCGGCGCCCCGATCCGCTTCGGTTTTTGCGCGGCGGCCCGTTCCGCGGGCCGGATCCGGTCCGGTTTTTGCGCGGTGGCCCCGATCCGCTCCGGTTTTTGCGCGGCGGCCCGTTCCGCGGGCCGGATCCGCTCCGGTTTTTGCGCGGCGGCCCCGAGCCGCTCCGGTTTTTGCGCCGCGGCCTGTTCCGCGGGCCGGATCCGCTCCGGTTTTTGCGCGGCGGCCCCGATCCGCTCCGGTTTTTGCGCGGCGGCCTGTTCCGCGGGCCGGATCCGCTCCGGTTTTTGCGCGGCGGCCCCGAGCCGCTCCGGTTTTTGCGCGGCGGCCCGTTCCGCGGGCCGGATCCGCTCCGCTTTTTGCGCAGCGGCCCCGATCCGCTCCGGTTTTTCCGCGGCGGCCCGTTCCGCGGGCCGGATCCGCTCCGGTTTTTGCGCGGCGGGCCCGATCCGCTCCGGTTTTTGCGCGGCGGCCCGTTCTGCGGGCCGGATCCGCTCCGGTTTTTGCGCGGCGGCCCCGATACGGTCCGGTTTTTGCGCCGCGGCCCGTTCCGCGGGCCGGATCCGCTCCGGTTTTTGCGCGGCGGCCCCGATCCGCTCCGGTTTTTGCGCGGCGGCCCGTTCCGCGGGCCGGATCCGCTCCGGTTTTTGCGCGGCGGCCCCGATCCGGTCCGGTTTTTGCGCGGCGGCCCGTTCCGCGGGCCGGATCCGCTCCGGTTTTTGCGCGGCGGCCCCGATCCTGTCCGGTTTTTGCGCGGCGGCCCGTTCCGCGGGCCGGATCCGCTCCGGTTTTTGCGCGGCGGCCCCGAGCCGCTCCGGTTTTTGCGCGGCGGCCCGTTCCGCGGGCCGGATCCGCTCCGGTTTTTGCGCGGCGGGCCAGAGCCGGTCCGGTTTTTGCGCGGCGGCCTGTTCCACGGGCCGGATCCGGTCCGGTTTTTGCGCGGCGGCCCCTGCCGGTCCGGTTTTTGTGCCGCGGCCCTTTCCGCGGGCCGGATCCGCTCCGGTTTTTGCGCGGCGGCCCGTTCCACGGGCCGGATCCGCTCCGGTTTTTGCGCGGCGGCCCCGATCCGCTCCGGTTTTTGCGCGGCGGCCCGTTCCGTGGGCCGCATCCGCTCCGGTTTTTGCGCGGCGGCCCCGATCCGCTCCGATTTTTGCGCGGCGGCCCGTTCCGCGGGCCGCATCTGCTCCGGTTTTTGCGCGGCGGCCCCGAGCCGGTCCGGTTTTTGCGCGGCGGCCCGTTCCGCGGGCCGGATCCGCTCCGGTTTTTGCGCGGCGGCCCCGAGCCGGTCCGGTTTTTGCGCGGCGGCCCGTTCCGCGGGCCGGATCCGCTCCGGTTTTTGCGCGGCGGGCCAGAGCCGGTCCGGTTTTTGCGCGGCGGCCTGTTCCACGGGCCGGATCCGCTCCGGTTTTTGCGCGGCGGCCCCTGCCGGTCCGGTTTTTGTGCCGCGGCCCTTTCCGCGGGCCGGATCCGCTCCGGTTTTTGCGCGGCGGCCCGTTCCACGGGCCGGATCCGCTCCGGTTTTTGCGCGGCGGCCCCGATCCGCTCCGGTTTTTGCGCGGCGGCCCGTTCCGTGGGCCGCATCCGCTCCGGTTTTTGCGCGGCGGCCCCGATCCGCTCCGATTTTTGCGCGGCGGCCCGTTCCGCGGGCCGCATCTGCTCCGGTTTTTGCGCGGCGGCCCCGAGCCGGTCCGGTTTTTGCACGGCGGCCCGTTTCGTGGGCCGCATCCGGTCCGGTTTTTGCGCGGCGGCCCCGAGCCGGTCCGGTCTTTGCGCGGCGGCCCCGATCCACTCTGGTTTTTGCGCGGTGGCCCGTTCCGCGGGCCGCATCCAGTCCGGTTTTTGCGCGGCGGCCCCGATTCGGTCCGGTTTTTGCGCCGTGGCCCATTCCGCGGGCCGGATCCGGTCCGGTTTTTGCGCGGCGGCCCCGAGCCGGTCCGGTTTTTGCGTGGCGGCCCGTTCCGCGGGCCGGATCCGCTCCGGTTTTTGCGCGGCGGGCCAGAGCCGGTCCGGTTTTTGCGCGGCGGCCCGTTCCGCGGGCCGGATCCGCTCCGGTTTTTGTGCGGTGGCCCCGATCCTGTCCGGTTTTTGCACCGCGGCACGTTCTGCGGGCCGGATCTGCTCCGGTTTTTGCGCGGCGCCCCGATCCGATCCGGTTTTTGCGCGGCGGCCCGTTCCGCGGGCCGGATCCGCTCCGGTTTTTGCGCGGCGGCCCCGATCCGCTCCGGTTTTTGCGCGGCGGCCCGTTCCGCGGGCCGGATCCGCTCCGGTTTTTGCGCGGCGGCCCCGATCCGCTCCGGTTTTTGCGCGGCGGCCCGTTCCGCGGGCTGGATCCGGTCCGGTTTTTGCACGGCGGCCCCGATCCGCTCCGGTTTTTGCGCGGCGGCCCGTTCCGCGGTCTGGATCCGCTCCGGTTTTTGCGCGGCGGGCCCGATCCGCTCCGGTTTTTGCGCGGCGGCCCGTTCCGCGGGTCGGATCCGGTCCGGTTTTTGCGCGGTGGCCCCGATCCGCTCCGGTTTTTGCGCGGCGGCCCGTTCCGCGGGCCGGATCCGCTCCGGTTTTTGCGCGGCGGCCCCGAGCCGGTCCGGTTTTTGCGCGGCGGCCCGTTCCGCGGGCCGGATCCGCTCCGGTTTTTGCACGGCGGCCCAGAGCCGCTCCGGTTTTTGCGCGGCGGCTCGTTCCGCGGGCCGGATCCGCTCCGCTTTTTGCGCGGCGGCCCCGATCCGCTCCGGTTTTTGCGCGGCGGCCCCGATCCGGTCCGCTTTTTGCGCGGCGGCCCCGATCCGCTCCGGTTTTTGCGCGGCGGCCCGTTCCGTGGGCCGCATCCGGTCCGGTTTTTGCGCGGCGGCCCCGAGCCGGTCCGGTCTTTGCGCGGCGGCCCGTTCCGCGGGCCGCATCCGGTCCGGTTTTTGCGCGGCGGCCCCGATCCCGTACGGTTTTTGCGCGGCAGCCCGTTCCGCGGGCCGGATCCGGTCCGGTTTTTGCACGGCGGCCCCGATCCACTCTGGTTTTTGCGCGGCGGCCCGTTCCGCGGGCCGGATCCGGTCCGGTTTTTGCGCGGCGGCCCCGATCCGCTCCGGTTTTTGTGCCGCGGCCCGTTCCGCGGGCCGGATCCGCTCCGTTTTTTGCGCGGCGGCTCCGATCCGGTCCGGTTTTTGCGCGGTGGCCCGTTCCGCAGGCCGCATCCAGTCCGGTTTTTGCGCGGCGGCCCCGATCCGCTCCGTTTTTTGTGCGGCGGCCCGTTCCGCGGGCCGGATCCGGTCCGGTTTTTGCGCGGTGGCTCCGATCCGGACCGGTTTTTGCGCGGCGGCCCGTTCCGCGGGCCGCATCCAGTCCGGTTTTTGCGCGGCGGCCCCGATCCGCTCCGGTTTTTGCGCCGTGGCCCGTTCCGCGGGCCGGATCCACTCCGGTTTTTGCGCGGCGGCCCCGAGCCGGTCCGGTTTTTGCGCGGCGGCCTGTTCCGCGGGCCGGATCCGCTCCGGTTTTGGGCGGTGGCTCCGATCCGCTCCGGTTTTTGCCCGGCGGCCCGTTCCGTGGGCCGCATCCAGTCCGGTTTTTGCGCCACGGCCCGTTCCGCGGGCCGGATCCGCTCCGGTTTTTGCGCGGCAGCCCCGAGCCGGTCCGGTTTTTGCGCGGCGGCCCGTTCCGCGGGCCGGATCCGCTCCGGTTTTTGCGCGGCGGCCCCGATCCGCTCCGGTTTTTGCGCGGCGGCCCGTTCCGCGGGCCGGATCTGCTCCGGTTTTTGCGCGGCGGCCCCGATCCGCTCCGGTTTTTGTGCGGCAGCCCGTTCCGCGGGCCGGAGCCGGTCCGGTTTTTGCACGGCGGCCCCGATCCGCTCCGGTTTTTGCGCGGCGGCCCGTTCTGCGGGCCGGATCCGCTCCGGTTTTTGCGCGGCAGCCCCGATCCGCTCCGGTTTTTGCGCGGCGGCCCCGATCCGCTCCGGTTTTTGCGCGGCGGCCCGTTCCGCGGGCCGGATCCGATCCGGTTTTTGCGCGGCGGCCCCGATCCGGTCCGATTTTTGCGCGGCGGCCCGTTCCGCGGGCCGGATCCGCTCCAGTTTTTGCGCGGCGCCCCGATCCGATCCGGTTTTTGCGCGGTGGCCCGTTCCGCGGGCCGGATCCGCTCCGCTTTTTGCGCGGCGGCCCCGATCCGGTCCGGTTTTTGCGCGGCGGCCCGTTCCGTGGGCCGCATCCGGTCCGGTTTTTGCGCGGCGGTCCCGAGCCGGTCCGGTCTTTGCGCGGCGGCCCGTTCCGCGGGCCGGAGCCGGTCCGTTTTTTGCGCGGTGGCTCCGATCCGGTCCGATATTTGCGCGGCGGCCCATTCCGCGGGCCGCATCCGCTCCGGTTTTTGCGCGGCGGCCCCGATCCGGTCCGATTTTTGCGCGGTGGCCCGTTCCGCGGGCCGGATCCGGTCCGGTTTTTGCGCGGCGGCCCAGATCCCGTACGGTTTTTGCGCGGCAGCCCGTTCCGCGGGCCGGATCCGGTCCGGTTTTTGCGCGGCGGCCCCGATCCACTCTGGTTTTTGCGCGGCGGCCCGTTCCGCGGGCCGGATCCGGTCCGGTTTTTGCGCGGCGGCCCCGATCCTGTCCGGTTTTTGTGCCGCGGCCCGTTCCGCGGGCCGGATCCGCTCCGCTTTTTGCGCGGCGGCTCCGATCCGGTCCGGTTTTTGCGCGGTGGCCCGTTTTGCAGGCCGCATCCAGTCCGGTTTTTGCGCGGCGGCCCCGATTCGCTCCGGTTTTTGCGCCGTGGCCCGTTCCGCGGGCCGGATCCGCTCCGGTTTTTGTGCGGCGGCCCCGAGCAGGTCCGGTTTTTGCGCGGCGGCCCGTTCCGCGGGCCGGATCCGCTCCGGTTTTTGCGCGGCGGGCCCGATCCGCTCCGGTTTTTGCGCGGCGGCTCGTTCCGCGGGCCGGATCCGCTCCGCTTTTTGCGCGGCGGCCCCGATCCGCTCCGGTTTTTGCGCGGCGGCCCCGATCCGGTCCGCTTTTTGCGCGGCGGCCCCGATCCGCTCCGGTTTTTGCGCGGCGGCCCGTTCCGTGGGCCGCATCCGGTCCGGTTTTTGCGCGGCGGCCCCGAGCCGGTCCGGTCTTTGCGCGGCGGCCCGTTCCGCGGGCCGCATCCGCTCCGGTTTTTGCGCGGTGGCTCCGATCTGGTCCGATATTTGCGCGGCGGCCCGTTCCGCGGGCCGGATCCGCTCCGGTTTTTGCGCGGTGGCCCCGATCCGGTCCGGTTTTTGCGCGGTGGCCCGTTCCGCGGGCCGGATCCGGTCCGGTTTTTGCGCGGCGGCCCCGATCCCGTACGGTTTTTGCGCGGCAGCCCGTTCCGCGGGCCGGATCCGGTCCGGTTTTTGCGCGGCGGCCCCGATCCACTCTGGTTTTTGCGCGGCGGCCCGTTCCGCGGGCCGCATCCGCTCCGGTTTTTGCGCGGCGGCCCCGATCCGCTCCGTTTTTTGTGCGGCGGCCCGTTCCGCGGGCCGGATCCGGTCCGGTTTTTGCGCGGTGGCTCCGATCCGGACCGGTTTTTGCGTGGCGGCCCGTTCCGCGGGCCGCATCCAGTCCGGTTTTTGCGCGGCGGCCCCGATCCGCTCCGGTTTTTGCGCCGTGGCCCGTTCCGCGGGCCGGATCCACTCCGGTTTTTGCGCGGCGGCCCCGAGCCGGTCCGGTTTTTGCGCGGCGGCCTGTTCCGCGGGCCGGATCCGCTCCGGTTTTGGGCGGTGGCTCCGATCCGCTCCGGTTTTTGCCCGGCGGCCCGTTCCGTGGGCCGCATCCAGTCCGGTTTTTGCGCGGCGGCCCGTTCCGCGGGCCGGATCGGCTCCGGTTTTTGCGCGGCGGCCCCGATCCGCTCCGGTTTTTGCGCGGCGGCCCGTTCCGCGGGCCGGATCCGCTCCGGTTTTTGCGCGGCGGCCCCGATCCGCTCCGATTTTTGCGCGGCGGCCCGTTCCGCGGGCCGGATCCGCTCCAGTTTTTGCGCGGCGCCCCGATCCGATCCGGTTTTTGCGCGGCGGCCCGTTCCGCGGGCCGGATCCGCTCCGCTTTTTGCGCGGCGGCCCCGATCCGCTCCGGTTTTTGCGCGGCGGCCCGTTCCGTGGGCCGCATCCGGTCCGGTTTTTGCGCGGCGGCCCCGAGCCGGTCCGGTCTTTGCGCGGCGGCCCGTTCCGCGGGCCGGATCCGCTCCGCTTTTTGCGCGGCGGCCCCGATCCGCTCCGGTCTTTGCGCGGCGGCCCGTTCCGCGGGCCGCATCCGGTCCGGTTTTTGCGCGGTGGCCCCGATCCGCTCCGGTTTTTGCGCGGCGGCCCGTTCCGCGGGCCGGATCCGGTCCGGTTTTTGCGCAGCGGCCCCGAGCCGGTCCGGTTTTTGCGCGGTGGCCCGTTCCGCGGGCCGGATCCGGTCCGGTTTTTGCGCGGCGGCCCCGAGCCGGTCCAGTTTTTGCGTGGCGGCCCGTTCCGCGGGCCGGATCCGCTCCGCTTTTTGCGCGGCGGTCCCGAGCCGGTCCGGTTTTTGCGCGGCGGCCCCGATCCGCTCCGGTTTTTGCGCGGCGGCCCGTTCCGCGGGCCGGATCCGCTCCGCTTTTTGCGCGGCGGCCCCGATCCGCTCCGGTTTTTGCGCGGCGGCCCCGAGCCGCTCCGGTTTTTGCGCGTCGGCCCGTTCCGCGGGCCGGATCCGATCCGGTTTTTGCGCGGTGGCCCCGATCCGCTCCGATTTTTGCACGGCGGCCCGTTCCGCGGGCCGGATCCGCTCCAGTTATTGCGCGGCGCCCCGATCCGATCCGGTTTTTGCGCGGTGGCCCGTTCCGCGGGCCGGATCCGCTCCGGTTTTTGCGCGGCGGCCCCGATCCGCTCCGGTTTTTGCGCGGCGGCCCGTTCCGTGGGCCGCATCCGGTCCGGTTTTTGCGCGGCGGCCCCGAGCCGGTCCGGTTTTTGCGCGGCGGCCCGTTCCGCGGGCCGGATCCGCTCCGGTTTTTGCGCGGCGGCTCCGATCCGCTCCGGTTTTTGCGCGGCGGCCCGTTCCGCGGGCCGGAGCCGGTCCGGTTTTTGCACGGCGGCCCCGATCCGCTCCGGTTTTTGCGCGGCGGCCCGTTCTGCGGGCCGGATCCGCTCCGGTTTTTGCGCGGCAGCCCCGATCCGCTCCGGTTTTTGCGCGGCGGCCCCGATCCGCTCCGGTTTTTGCGCGGCGGCCCGTTCCGCGGGCCGGATCCGATCCGGTTTTTGCGCGGCGGCCCCGATCCGGTCCGATTTTTGCGCGGCGGCCCGTTCCGCGGGCCGGATCCGCTCCAGTTTTTGCGCGGCGCCCCGATCCGATCCGGTTTTTGCGCGGTGGCCCGTTCCGCGGGCCGGATCCGCTCCGCTTTTTGCGCGGCGGCCCCGATCCGGTCCGGTTTTTGCGCGGCGGCCCGTTCCGTGGGCCGCATCCGGTCCGGTTTTTGCGCGGCGGTCCCGAGCCGGTCCGGTCTTTGCGCGGCGGCCCGTTCCGCGGGCCGGAGCCGGTCCGTTTTTTGCGCGGTGGCTCCGATCCGGTCCGATATTTGCGCGGCGGCCCATTCCGCGGGCCGCATCCGCTCCGGTTTTTGCGCGGCGGCCCCGATCCGGTCCGATTTTTGCGCGGTGGCCCGTTCCGCGGGCCGGATCCGGTCCGGTTTTTGCGCGGCGGCCCAGATCCCGTACGGTTTTTGCGCGGCAGCCCGTTCCGCGGGCCGGATCCGGTCCGGTTTTTGCGCGGCGGCCCCGATCCACTCTGGTTTTTGCGCGGCGGCCCGTTCCGCGGGCCGGATCCGGTCCGGTTTTTGCGCGGCGGCCCCGATCCTGTCCGGTTTTTGTGCCGCGGCCCGTTCCGCGGGCCGGATCCGCTCCGCTTTTTGCGCGGCGGCTCCGATCCGGTCCGGTTTTTGCGCGGTGGCCCGTTTTGCAGGCCGCATCCAGTCCGGTTTTTGCGCGGCGGCCCCGATTCGCTCCGGTTTTTGCGCCGTGGCCCGTTCCGCGGGCCGGATCCGCTCCGGTTTTTGTGCGGCGGCCCCGAGCAGGTCCGGTTTTTGCGCGGCGGCCCGTTCCGCGGGCCGGATCCGCTCCGGTTTTTGCGCGGCGGGCCCGATCCGCTCCGGTTTTTGCGCGGCGGCTCGTTCCGCGGGCCGGATCCGCTCCGCTTTTTGCGCGGCGGCCCCGATCCGCTCCGGTTTTTGCGCGGCGGCCCCGATCCGGTCCGCTTTTTGCGCGGCGGCCCCGATCCGCTCCGGTTTTTGCGCGGCGGCCCGTTCCGTGGGCCGCATCCGGTCCGGTTTTTGCGCGGCGGCCCCGAGCCGGTCCGGTCTTTGCGCGGCGGCCCGTTCCGCGGGCCGCATCCGCTCCGGTTTTTGCGCGGTGGCTCCGATCTGGTCCGATATTTGCGCGGCGGCCCGTTCCGCGGGCCGGATCCGCTCCGGTTTTTGCGCGGTGGCCCCGATCCGGTCCGGTTTTTGCGCGGTGGCCCGTTCCGCGGGCCGGATCCGGTCCGGTTTTTGCGCGGCGGCCCCGATCCCGTACGGTTTTTGCGCGGCAGCCCGTTCCGCGGGCCGGATCCGGTCCGGTTTTTGCGCGGCGGCCCCGATCCACTCTGGTTTTTGCGCGGCGGCCCGTTCCGCGGGCCGCATCCGCTCCGGTTTTTGCGCGGCGGCCCCGATCCGCTCCGTTTTTTGTGCGGCGGCCCGTTCCGCGGGCCGGATCCGGTCCGGTTTTTGCGCGGTGGCTCCGATCCGGACCGGTTTTTGCGTGGCGGCCCGTTCCGCGGGCCGCATCCAGTCCGGTTTTTGCGCGGCGGCCCCGATCCGCTCCGGTTTTTGCGCCGTGGCCCGTTCCGCGGGCCGGATCCACTCCGGTTTTTGCGCGGCGGCCCCGAGCCGGTCCGGTTTTTGCGCGGCGGCCTGTTCCGCGGGCCGGATCCGCTCCGGTTTTGGGCGGTGGCTCCGATCCGCTCCGGTTTTTGCCCGGCGGCCCGTTCCGTGGGCCGCATCCAGTCCGGTTTTTGCGCGGCGGCCCGTTCCGCGGGCCGGATCGGCTCCGGTTTTTGCGCGGCGGCCCCGATCCGCTCCGGTTTTTGCGCGGCGGCCCGTTCCGCGGGCCGGATCCGCTCCGGTTTTTGCGCGGCGGCCCCGATCCGCTCCGATTTTTGCGCGGCGGCCCGTTCCGCGGGCCGGATCCGCTCCAGTTTTTGCGCGGCGCCCCGATCCGATCCGGTTTTTGCGCGGTGGCCCGTTCCGCGGGCCGGATCCGCTCCGCTTTTTGCGCGGCGGCCCCGATCCGCTCCGGTTTTTGCGCGGCGGCCCGTTCCGTGGGCCGCATCCGGTCCGGTTTTTGCGCGGCGGCCCCGAGCCGGTCCGGTCTTTGCGCGGCGGCCCGTTCCGCGGGCCGGATCCGCTCCGCTTTTTGCGCGGCGGCCCCGATCCGCTCCGGTCTTTGCGCGGCGGCCCGTTCCGCGGGCCGCATCCGGTCCGGTTTTTGCGCGGTGGCCCCGATCCGCTCCGGTTTTTGCGCGGCGGCCCGTTCCGCGGGCCGGATCCGGTCCGGTTTTTGCGCAGCGGCCCCGAGCCGGTCCGGTTTTTGCGCGGTGGCCCGTTCCGCGGGCCGGATCCGGTCCGGTTTTTGCGCGGCGGCCCCGAGCCGGTCCAGTTTTTGCGTGGCGGCCCGTTCCGCGGGCCGGATCCGCTCCGCTTTTTGCGCGGCGGTCCCGAGCCGGTCCGGTTTTTGCGCGGCGGCCCCGATCCGCTCCGGTTTTTGCGCGGCGGCCCGTTCCGCGGGCCGGATCCGCTCCGCTTTTTGCGCGGCGGCCCCGATCCGCTCCGGTTTTTGCGCGGCGGCCCCGAGCCGCTCCGGTTTTTGCGCGTCGGCCCGTTCCGCGGGCCGGATCCGATCCGGTTTTTGCGCGGTGGCCCCGATCCGCTCCGATTTTTGCGCGGCGGCCCGTTCCGCGGGCCGGATCCGCTCCAGTTATTGCGCGGCGCCCCGATCCGATCCGGTTTTTGCGCGGTGGCCCGTTCCGCGGGCCGGATCCGCTCCGGTTTTTGCGCGGCGGCCCCGATCCGCTCCGGTTTTTGCGCGGCGGCCCGTTCCGTGGGCCGCATCCGGTCCGGTTTTTGCGCGGCGGCCCCGAGCCGGTCCGGTTTTTGCGCGGCGGCCCGTTCCGCGGGCCGGATCCGCTCCGGTTTTTGCGCGGCGGCTCCGATCCGCTCCGGTTTTTGCGCGGCGGCCCGTTCCGCGGGCCGGATCCGCTCCGGTTTTTGCGCGGTGGCCCCGATCCTGTCCGGTTTCTGCGCGGCGGCCCGTTCCGCGGGCCGGAGCCGGTCCGGTTTTTGCGCGGCGGCCCCGATCCGCTCCGGTTTTTGCGCGGCGGCCCGTTCCGCGGGCCGGATCCGCTCCGGTTTTTGCGCGGCGGCCCCGATACGGTCCGGTTTTTGCGCCGCGGCCCGTTCCGCGGGCCGGATCCGCTCCGGTTTTTGCGCGGCGGCCCCGATCCTGTCCGGTTTTTGCGCGGCGGCCCGTTCCGCGGGCCGCATCCGCTCCGGTTTTTGCGCGGCGGCTCCGATCCGGTCAGGTTTTTGCCCGGCGGCCCGTTCCGCGGGCCGGATCCGGTCCGGTTTTTGCGCGGCGGCCCTGAGCCTGTCCGGTTTTTGCGCGGCGGCCCCTTCCGCGGGCCGGATCCGCTCCGGTTTTTGCGCGGCGGCCCCGAGCCGGTCCGGTTTTTGTGCCGCGGCCCTTTCCGCGGGCCGGATCCGCTCCGGTTTTTGCGCGGCGGCCCGTTCCGCGGGCCGGATCCGCTCCGGTTTTTGCGCGGCGGCCCCGATCCGCTCCGTTTTTTGCGCGGCGGCCCGTTCCGCGGGCCGCATCCGCTCCAGTTTTTGCGCGGCGGCCCCGATCCGGTCCGATTTTTGCGCGGCGGCCCGTTCTGCGGGCCGGATCCGATCCGGTTTTTGCGCGGCGGCCCCGATTCTGTCCGGTTTTTGCGCGGCGGCCCGTTCCGCGGGCCGGATCCGATCCGGTTTTTGCGCGGTGGCTCCGATCCGGTCCGATATTTGCGCGGCGGCCCGTTCCGCGGGCCGCATCCGCTCCGGTTTTTGCGCGGCGGCCCCGATCCGCTCCGGTTTTTGCGCGGCGGCCCGTTCCGTGGGCCGCATCCGGTCCGGTTTTTGCGCGGCGGCCCCGAGCCGGTCCGGTCTTTGCGCGGCGCCCCGTTCCGCGGGCCGCATCCGGTCCGGTTTTTGCGCGGTGGCTCCAATCCGGTCCGATATTTGCGCGGCGGCCCGTTCCGCGGGCCGCATCCGCTCCGGTTTTTGCGCGGCGGCCCCGAGCCGGTCCGGTTTTTGCGCGGCGGCCCGTTCCGCGGGCCGGATCCGCTCCGGTTTTTGCGCGGCGGCCCCGATCCCGTACGGTTTTTGCGCGGCAGCCCGTTCCGCGGGCCGGATCCGGTCCGGTTTCTGCTCGGCGGCCCCGATCCACTCTGGTTTTTGCGCGGCGGCCCGTTCCGCGGGCCGGATCCGGTCCGGTTTTTGCGCGGCGGCCCCGATCCACCCGGTTTTTTTGCGGCTGCCCGTTCCGCGGGCCGGATCCGCTCCGGTTTTTGCGCGGTGGCTCCGATCCGCTCCGGTTTTTGCGCGGCGGCCCCGATCCGCTCCGATTTTTGCGCCGTGGCCCGTTCCGCGGGCCGGATCCGCTCCGGTTTTTGCGCGGCGGCCCCGAGCCGGTCCGGTTTTTGCGCGGCGGCCCGTTCCGCGGGCCGGATCCGCTCCGGTTTTTGCGCGGTGGCTCCGATCCGGTCCGGTTTTTGCCCGGCGGCCCGTTCCGTGGGCCGCATCCAGTCCGGTTTTTGCGCCGCGGGCCGTTCCGCGGGCCGGATCCGATCCGGTTTTTGCGCGGCGGCCCCGATTCTGTCCGGTTTTTGCGCGGCGGCCCATTCCGCGGGCCGGATCCACTCCGGTTTTTGCGCGGCGGCCCCGATCCGCTCCGGTTTTTGTGCGGCAGCCCGTTCCGCGGGCCGGAGCCGGTCCGGTTTTTGCACGGCGGCCCCGATCCGCTCCGGTTTTTGCGCGGCGGCCCCGATCCGCTCCGGTTTTTGCGCGGCGGCCCGTTCCGTGGGCCGGATCCGGTCCGGTTTTTGCGCGGCGGCCCCGAGCCGGTCCGGTCTTTGCGCGGCGGCCCGTTCCGTGGGCTGCATCCGGTCCGGTTTTTGCGCGGTGGCTCCAATCCGGTCCGGTATTTGCGCGGCGGCCCGTTCCGCGGGCCGCATCCGCTCCGGTTTTTGCGCGGCGGCCCCGAGCCGGTCCGGTTTTTGCGCGGCGGCCCGTTCCGCGGGCCGGATCCGCTCCGGTTTTTGCGCGGCGGCCCCGATCCCGTACGGTTTTTGCGCGGCAGCCCGTTCCGCGGGCCGGATCCGCTCCGGTTTCTGCTCGGCGGCCCCGATCCACTCTGGTTTTTGCGCGGCGGCCCGTTCTGCGGGCCGGATCCGCTCCGGTTTTTGCGCGGCGGCCCCGATCCACCCGGTTTTTTTGCGGCTGCCCGTTCCGCGGGCCGGATCCGCTCCGGTTTTTGCGCGGTGGCTCCGATCCGCTCCGGTTTTTGCGCGGCGGCCCCGATCCGCTCCGGTTTTTGCGCCGTGGCCCGTTCCGCGGGCCGGATCCGCTCCGGTTTTTGCGCGGCGGCCCCGAGCCGGTCCGGTTTTTGCGCGGCGGCCCATTCCGCGGGCCGGATCCGCTCCGGTTTTTGCGCGGTGGCTCCGATCCGGTCCGGTTTTTGCGCGGCGGCCCGTTCCGTGGGCCGCATCCATTCCGGTTTTTGCGCCGCGGCCCGTTCCGCGGGCCGGATCCGATCCGGTTTTTGCGCGGCGGCCCCGATTCTGTCCGGTTTTTGCGCGGCGGCCCGTTCCGCGGGCCGGATCCGCTCCGGTTTTTGCGCGGCGGCCCCGATCCGCTCCGGTTTTTGCGCGGCGGCCCGTTCCGCGGGCCATATCCGCTCCAGTTTTTGCGCGGCGGCCCCGATCCGCTCCGGTTTTTGTGCGGCAGCCCGTTCCGCGGGCCGGAGCCGGTCCGGTTTTTGCACGGCGGCCCCGATCCGCTCCGGTTTTTGCGCGGCGGCCCGTTCTGCGGGCCGGATCCGCTCCGGTTTTTGCGCGGCGGCCCCGATCCTGTCCGGTTTTTGCGCGGCGGCCCGTTCCGCGGGCCGCATCCGGTCCGGTTTTTGCGCGGTGGCCCCGATCCGCTCCGGTTTTTGCGCGGCGGCCCGTTCCGCGGGCCGGAGCCGGTCCGGTTTTTGCACGGCGGCCCCGATCCGCTCCGGTTTTTGCGCGGCGGCCCGTTCTGCGGGCCGGATCCGCTCCGGTTTTTGCGCGGCGGCCCCGATCCTGTCCGGTTTTTGCGCGGCGGCCCGTTCCGCGGGCCGGATCCGCTCCGGTTTTTGCGCGGCGGCCCCGATCCGCTCCGGTTTTTGCGCGGCGGCCCCGAGCCGGTCCGGTTTTTGCGCGGCCCCGATCCGTTCCGTGGGCCGCATCCGGTCCGGTTTTTGCGCGGCGGCCCCGAGCCGGTCCGGTCTTTGCGCGGCGGCCCGTTCCGCGGGCCGCATCCGCTCCGGTTTTTGCGCGGTGGCCCCGATCCGGTCCGATATTTGCGCGGCGGCCCGTTCCGCGGGCCGCATCCGCTCCGGTTTTTGCGCGGCGGCCCCGATCCTGTCCGATTTTTGCGCGGTGGCCCGTTCCGCGGGCCGCATCCGGTCCGGTTTTTGCGCGGCGGCCACGATCCCGTACGGTTTTTGCGCGGCAGCCCGTTCCGCGGGCCGGATCCGGTCCGGTTTTTGCGCGGCGGCCCCGATCCACTCTGGTTTTTGCGCAGCGGCCCGTTCCGCGGGCCGCATCCAGTCCGGTTTTTGCGCGGCGGCCCCGATCCGCTCCGGTTTTTGCGCCGTGGCCCGTTCCGCGGGCCGGATCCACTCCGGTTTTTGCGCGGCGGCCCCGAGCCGGTCCGGTTTTTGCGCGGCGGCCTGTTCCGCGGGCCGGATCCGCTCCGGTTTTTGCGCGGTGGCCCCGATCCGCTCCGGTTTTTGCCCGGCGGCCCGTTCCGTGGGCCGCATCCAGTCCGGTTTTTGCGCGGCGGCCCGTTCCGCGGGCCGGATCCGCTCCGGTTTTTGCGCGGCGGCACCGATCCGCTCCGGTTTTTGCGCGGCGGCCCCTTCCGCGGGACGGATCCGCTCCGCTTTTTGCGCGGCGGCCCCGATCCGCTCCGGTTTTTGCGCGGCGGCCCCGATCCGGTCCGGTTTTTGCGCGGCGGCCCGTTCCGCGGGCTGGATCCGATCCGGTTTTTGCGCGGCGGCCCCGATCCGCTCCGATTTTTGCGCGGCAGCCCGTTCCGCGGGCCGGATCCGCTCCGGTTTTTGCGCGGCGGCCCCGATCCGCTCCTGTTTTTGTGCCGCGGCCCGTTCCGCGGGCCGGATCCGCTCCGGTTTTTGCGCGGTGGCCCCGATCCTGTCCGGTTTTTGCGCGGCGGCCCGTTCCGCGGGCCGGATCCGGTCCGGTTTTTGCGCGGCGGCCCCGATCCGCTCCGGTTTTTGTGCCGCAGCCTGTTCCGCGGGCCGGAGCCGGTCCGGTTTTTGCACGGCGGCCCCGATCCGCTCCGGTTTTTGCACGGCGGCCCGTTCCGCGGGCCGGATCCGCTCCGGTTTTTGCGCAGCGGCCCCGATCCGGTCCGGTTTTTGCGCGGCGGCCCGTTCCGCGGGCCGGATCCGCTCCGGTTTTTGCGCGGCGGCCCCGATCCGCTCCGGTTTTTGCGCGGCGGCCCGTTCCGCGGGCCGGATCCGCTCCGGTTTTTGCGCGGCGGCCCCGATCCGCTCCGGTTTTTGCGCGGCGGCCCGTTCCGCGGGCCGGATCCGCTCCGGTTTTTGCGCGGCGGCCCCGAGCCGGTCCGGTTTTTTGCGCGGCGGCCCGTTCCGCGGGCCGGATCCGCTCCGGTTTTTGCGCGGCGGCCCCGATCCGCTCCGGTTTTTGTGCGGCGGCCCGTTCCGCGGGCCGGAGCCGGTCCGGTTTTTGCGCGGTGGCTCCGATCCGGTCCGGTTTTTGCGCGGCGGCCCGTTCCGCGGGCCGGATCCGATCCGGTTTTTGCGCGGTGGCTCCAATCCGGTCCGATATTTGCGCGGCGGCCCGTTCCGCGGGCTGCATCCGCTCCGGTTTTTGCGCGGCGGCCCCGAGCCGGTCCGGTTTTTGCGCGGCGGCCCGTTCCGCGGGCCGGATCCGCTCCGGTTTTTGCGCGGCGGCCCCGAGCCGGTCCGGTTTTTGCGCGGCGGCCCGTTCCGCGGGCTGGATCCGCTCCGGTTTTTGCGCGGTGGCCCCGATCCGGTCCGGTTTTTGCGCGGCGGCCCGTTCCGCGGGCCGGATCCGCTCCGGTTTTTGCGCGGCGGCCCCGATCCGCTCCGGTTTTTGTACGGCAGACCGTTCCGCGGGCCGGAGCCGGTCCGGTTTTTGCACGGCGGCCCCGATCCGCTCCTGTTTTTGCGCGGCGGCCCGTTCCGCGGGCCGGATCCGCTCCGGTTTTTGCGCGGCGGCCCCGATCCGCTCCGGTTTTTGCGCGGCGGCCCGTTCCGCGGGCCGGATCCGCTCCGGTTTTTGCGCGGTGGCCCCGATCCGCTCCGGTTTTTGCGCGGCGGCCCGTTCCGCGGGCCGGATCCGCTCCGGTTTTTGCGCGGCGGCCCCGATCCGGTCCGGTTTTTGCGCGGCGGCCCGTTCTGCGGACCGGATCCGCTCCGGTTTTTGCGCGGCGGCCCCGATCCGCTCCGGTTTTTGCGCGGCGGCCTGTTCCGCGGGCCGGATCCGGTCCGGTTTTTGCGCGGCGGCCCCGATCCACTCTGGTTTTTGCGCGGCGGCCCGTTCCGCGGGCCGGATCCGCTCCGGTTTTTGCGCGGCGGCCCCGATCCGCTCCTGTTTTTGTGCCGCGGCCCGTTCCGCGGGCCGGATCCGCTCCGGTTTTTGCGCGGTGGCCCCGATCCGGTCCGGTTTTTGCGCGGCGGCCCCTTCCGCGGGCCGGATCCGCTCCGGTTTTTGCGCGGCGGCCCCGATCCGCTCCCGTTTTTGTGCCGCGGCCCGTTCCGCGGGCCGGAGCCGGTCCGGTTTTTGCACGGCGGCCCCGATCCGCTCCGGTTTTTGCACGGCGGCCCGTTCCGCGGGCCGGATCCGCTCCGGTTTTTGCGCGGCGGCCCCGATCCGGTCCGGTTTTTGCGCGGCGGCCCGTTCCGCGGGCCGGATCCGCTCCGGTTTTTGCGCGGCGGCCCCGAGCCGCTCCGGTTTTTGCGCGGCGGCCCGTTCTGCGGGCCGGATCCGCTCCGGTTTTTGCGCGGCGGCCCCGATCCGCTCCGGTTTTTGCGCGGCGGCCTGTTCCGCGGGCCGGATCCGGTCCGGTTTTTGCGCGGCGGCCCCGATCCTGTCCGGTTTTTGCGCGGCGGCCCGTTCCGCGGGCCGGATCCGCTCCGGTTTTTGCGCGGCGGCCCCGATCCGCTACTGTTTTTGTGCCGCGGCCCGTTCCGCGGGCCGGATCCGCTCCGGTTTTTGCGCGGTGGCTCCGATCCGGTCCGGTTTTTGCGCGGTGGCCCGTTCCGCGGGCCGCATCCAGTCCGGTTTTTGCGCGGCGGCCCCGATCCGGTCCGGTTTTTGCGCGGCGGCCCGTTCCGCGGGCTGGATCCGCTCCGGTTTTTGCGCGGCGGCCCCGATCCTGTCCTGTTTTTGCGCGGCGGCCCGTTCCGCGGGCCGGATCCAGTCCGGTTTTTGCGCGGCGGCCCCTGTCCTGTCCGGTTTTTGCGCGGCGGCCCGTTCCGCGGGCCGGATCCGCTCCGGTTTTTGCGCGGCGGCCCCGAGCCGGTCCGGTCTTTGCGCGGCGGCCCGTTCCGCGGGCCGGATCCGGTCCGGTTTTTGCGCGGCGGCCCCGATCCTGTCCGGTTTTTGCGCGGCGGCCCGTTCCGCGGGCCGGATCCGCTCCGGTTTTTGCGCGGTGGCCCCGATCCGCTCCGGTTTTTGCGCGGCGGCCCGTTCCGCGGGCCGGATCCGGTCCGGTTTTTGCGCGGCGGCCCCGATCCGCTCCGGTTTTTGTGCGGCAGCCCGTTCCGCGGACCGGAGCCGGTCCGGTTTTTGCACGGCGGCCCCGATCCGCTCCGGTTTTTGCGCGGCGGCCCGTTCCGCGGGCCGGAGCCGGTCCGGTTTTTGCGCGGCGGCCCCGATCCGGTCGGTTTTTGCGCGGCGGCCCGTTCCGCGGGCCGGATCCGCTCCGGTTTTTGCGCGGCGGCCCCGATCCGCTCCGGTTTTTGCGCGGCGGCCCCTTCCGCAGGCCGGGTCCGCTCCGGTTTTTGCGCGGTGGCTCCGATCCGGTCCGGTTTTTGCCCGGCGGCCCGTTCCGTGGGCCGCATCCAGTCCGGTTTTTGCGCGGCGGCCCCTTCCGCGGGCTGGATCCGCTCCGGTTTTTGCGCGGCGGCCCCGATCCGCTCCGGTTTTTGCGCGGCGGCCCGTTCCGCGGGCCGGATCCGGTCCGGTTTTTGCGCGGAGGCCCCGATCCGCTCCGGTTTTTGCGCGGCGGCCCGTTCCGCGGGCCGGATCCGCTCCGGTTTTTGCGCGGCGGCCCCGAGCCGCTCCGGTTTTTGCGCGGCGGCCCGTTCCGCGGGCCGGATCCGCTCCGGTTTTTGCGCGGCGGCCCCGATCCGCTCCGGTTTTTGCGCGGCGGCCTGTTCCGCGGGCCGGATCCGGTCCGGTTTTTGCGCGGCAGCCCCGATCCACTCTGGTTTTTGCGCGGCGGCCCGTTCCGCGGGCCGGATCCGCTCCGGTTTTTGCGCGGCGGCCCCGATCCGGTCCGGTTTTTGCACGGCGGCCTGTTCCGCGGGCAGGATCCGCTCCGGTTTTTGCGCGGCGGCCCCGATCCGCTCCTGTTTTTGCGCGGCGGCCCGTTCCGCGGGCCGGATCCGCTCCGGTTTTTGCGCGGCGGCCCCGATCCGCTCCGGTTTTTGCGCGGCGGCCCGTTCCGCGGGCCGGATCCGCTCCGGTTTTTGCGCGGCGGGCCCGATCCGGTCCGGTTTTTGCGCGGCGGCCCGTTCCGCGGGCCGGATCCGCTCCGGTTTTTGCGCGGCGGCCCCGATCCGCTCCGGTTTTTGCGCGGCGGCCCGTTCCGCGGGCCGGATCCGCTCCGGTTTTTGCGCGGCGGCCCCGATCCGCTCCGGTTTTTGCGCGGCGGCCCGTTCCGCGGGCCGGATCCGCTCCGGTTTTTGCGCGGCGGCCCCGATCCTGTCCGGTTTTTGAGCGGCGGCCCGTTCCGCGGGCCGGATCCGCTCCGGTTTTTGCGCGGCGGCCCCGATCCTGTCCTGTTTTTGCGCGGCGGCCCGTTCCGCGGGCCGGATCCGCTCCGGTTTTTGCGCGGCGGCCCCGAGCCTGTCCGTTTTTTGCGCGGCGGCCCGTTCCGCGGGCCGCATCCGCTCAGGTTTTTGCACGGTGGCTCCGATCCGGTCCGGTTTTTGCGCGGCGGCCCGTTCCGCGGGCCGGATCCGGTCCGGTTTTTGCGCGGCGGCCACGAGCCTGTCCGGTTTTTGCGCGGCGGCCCGTTCCGCGGGCCGGATCCGCTCCGGTTTTTGCGCGGCAGCCCCGATCCGATCCGGTTTTTGCGCGGTGGCCCGTTCCGTGGGCCGGATCCGCTCCGCTTTTTGCGCGGCGGCCCCGATCCGCTCCGGTTTTTGCGCGGCGGCCCGTTCCGTGGGCCGCATCCGGTCCGGTTTTTGCGCGGCGGCCCCGAGCCGGTCCGGTTTTTGCGCGGCGGCCCGTTCCGCGGGCCGGATCCGATCCGGTTTTTGCGCGGTGGCTCCGATCCGGTCCGATATTTGCGCGGCGGCCCCTTCCGCGGGCCTCATCCGCTCCGGTTTTTGCGCGGCGGCCCCGATCCGGTCCGATTTTTGCGCGGTGGCCCGTTCCGCGGGCCGGATCCGCTCCGGTTTTTGCGCGGCGGCCCCAATCCCGTACGGTTTTTGTGCGGCAGACCGTTCCGCGGGCCGGAGCCGGTCCGGTTTTTGCACGGCGGCCCCGATCCGCTCCGGTTTTTGCGCGGCGGCCCGTTCCGCGGGCCGGATCCGCTCCGGTTTTTGCGCAGTTGCCCCGATCCGCTCCGGTTTTTGCGCGGCGGCCCGTTCCGCGGGCCGGATCCGCTCCGGTTTTTGCGCGGCGGCCCCGAGCCGCTCCGGTTTTTGCGCGGCGGCCCGTTCCGCGGGCCGGATCCGGTCCGGTTTTTGCGCGGCGGCCCCGATCCGCTCCGGTTTTTGCGCGGCGGCCCGTTCCGCGGGCCGGATCCGCTCCGGTTTTTGCGCGGCGGCCCCGATCCGCTCCGGTTTTTGCGCGGCGGCCCGTTCCGCGGGCCGGATCCGCTCCGGTTTTTGCGCGGCGGCCCCGATCCGCTCCGGTTTTTGCGCGGCGGCCCCTTCCGCGGGCCGGATCCGCTCCGGTTTTTGCGCGGTGGCTCCGATCCGGTCCGGTTTTTGCCCGGCGGCCCGTTCCGTGGGCCGCATCCAGTCCGGTTTTTGCGCCGCGGCCCGTTCCGCGGGCCGGATCCGCTCCGGTTTTTGCGCGGCGGCCCCGATCCTGTCCGGTTTTTGCGCGGCGGCCCGTTCTGCGGGCCGGATCCGGTCCGGTTTTTGCGCGGTGGCCCCGATCCGGTCCGGTTTTTGCGCGGCGGCCCGTTCCGCGGGCCGGATCCGCTCCGGTTTTTGCGCGGCGGCCCCGAGCCGCTCCGGTTTTTGTGCGGCAGCCCGTTCCGCGGGCCGGATCTGCTCCGGTTTTTGCGCGGCGGCCCCAATCCTGTCCGGTTTTTGCGCGGCGGCCCGTTCCGCGGGCCGGATCCGCTCCGGTTTTTGCGCGGTGGCCCCGATCCGGTCCGGTTTTTTTGCGCGGCGGCCCGTTCCGCGGGCCGGATCCGCTCCGGTTTTTGTGCGGCGGCCCGTTCCGCGGGCCGGAGCCGGTCCGGTTTTTGCGCGGTGGCTCCGATCCGGTCCGGTTTTTGTGCGGCGACCCGTTCCGCGGGCCGGATCCGATCCGGTTTTTGCGCGGTGGCTCCAATCCGGTCCGATATTTGCGCGGCGGCCCGTTCCGCGGGCTGCATCCGCTCCGGTTTTTGCGCGGCGGCCCCGAGCCGGTCCGGTTTTTGCGCGGCGGCCCGTTCCGCGGGCCGGATCCGCTCCGGTTTTTGCGCGGCGGCCCCGAGCCGCTCCGGTTTTTGCGCGGCGGCCCGTTCCGCGGGCCGGATCCGCTCCGGTTTTTGCGCGGCGGCCCCGATCCACTCCGGTTTTTGCGCGGCGGCCCGTTCCGCGGGCCGGATCCGCTCCGGTTTTTGCGCGGCGGCCCCGATCCGCTCCGGTTTTTGTACGGCAGACCGTTCCGCGGGCCGGAGCCGGTCCGGTTTTTGCACGGCGGCCCCGATCCGCTCCAGTTTTTGCGCGGCGGCCCGTTCCGCGGGCCGGATCCGCTCCGGTTTTTGCGCGGCGGCCCCGATCCGCTCCGGTTTTTGCGCGGCGGCCCGTTCCGCGGGCCGGATCCGCTCCGGTTTTTGCGCGGTGGCCCCGATCCGCTCCGGTTTTTGCGCGGCGGCCCGTTCCGCGGGCCGGATCCGCTCCGGTTTTTGCGCGGCGGCCCCGATCCGGTCCGGTTTTTGCGCGGCGGCCCGTTCTGCGGACCGGATCCGCTCCGGTTTTTGCGCGGCGGCCCCGATCCGCTCCGGTTTTTGCGCGGCGGCCTGTTCCGCGGGCCGGATCCGCTCCGGTTTTTGCGCGGCGGCCCCGATCCACTCTGGTTTTTGCGCGGCGGCCCGTTCCGCGGGCCGGATCCGCTCCGGTTTTTGCGCGGCGGCCCCATCCGCTCCTGTTTTTGTGCCGCGGCCCGTTCCGCGGGCCGGATCCGCTCCGGTTTTTGCGCGGTGGCCCCGATCCTGTCCGGTTTTTGCGCGGCGGCCCGTTCCGCGGGCCGGATCCGGTCCGGTTTTTGCGCGGCGGCCCCGATCCGCTCCGGTTTTTGTGCCGCAGCCCGTTCCGCGGGCCGGAGCCGGTCCGGTTTTTGCACGGCGGCCCCGATCCGCTCCGGTTTTTGCACGGCGGCCCGTTCCGCGGGCCGGATCCGCTCCGGTTTTTGCGCAGCGGCCCCGATCCGGTCCGGTTTTTGCGCGGCGGCCCGTTCCGCGGGCCGGATCCGCTCCGGTTTTTGCGCGGCGGCCCCGATCCGCTCCGGTTTTTGCGCGGCGGCCCGTTCCGCGGGCCGGATCCGCTCCGGTTTTTGCGCGGCGGCCCCGATCCGCTCCGGTTTTTGCGCGGCGGCCCGTTCCGCGGGCCGGATCCGCTCCGGTTTTTGCGCGGCGGCCCCGAGCCGGTCCGGTTTTTTGCGCGGCGGCCCGTTCCGCGGGCCGGATCCGCTCCGGTTTTTGCGCGGCGGCCCCGATCCGCTCCGGTTTTTGTGCGGCGGCCCGTTCCGCGGGCCGGAGCCGGTCCAGTTTTTGCGCGGTGGCTCCGATCCGGTCCGGTTTTTGCGCGGCGGCCCGTTCCGCGGGCCGGATCCGATCCGGTTTTTGCGCGGTGGCTCCAATCCGGTCCGATATTTGCGCGGCGGCCCGTTCCGCGGGCTGCATCCGCTCCGGTTTTTGCGCGGCGGCCCCGAGCCGGTCCGGTTTTTGCGCGGCGGCCCGTTCCGCGGGCCGGATCCGCTCCGGTTTTTGCGCGGCGGCCCCGAGCCGGTCCGGTTTTTGCGCGGCGGCCCGTTCCGCGGGCTGGATCCGCTCCGGTTTTTGCGCGGTGGCCCCGAGCCGGTCCGGTTTTTGCGCGGCGGCCCGTTCCGCGGGCCGGATCCGCTCCGGTTTTTGCGCGGCGGCCCCGATCCGCTCCGGTTTTTGTACGGCAGACCGTTCCGCGGGCCGGAGCCGGTCCGGTTTTTGCACGGCGGCCCCGATCCGCTCCTGTTTTTGCGCGGCGGCCCGTTCCGCGGGCCGGATCCGCTCCGGTTTTTGCGCGGCGGCCCCGATCCGCTCCGGTTTTTGCGCGGCGGCCCGTTCCGCGGGCCGGATCCGCTCCGGTTTTTGCGCGGTGGCCCCGATCCGCTCCGGTTTTTGCGCGGCGGCCCGTTCCGCGGGCCGGATCCGCTCCGGTTTTTGCGCGGCGGCCCCGATCCGGTCCGGTTTTTGCGCGGCGGCCCGTTCTGCGGACCGGATCCGCTCCGGTTTTTGCGCGGCGGCCCCGATCCGCTCCGGTTTTTGCGCGGCGGCCTGTTCCGCGGGCCGGATCCGGTCCGGTTTTTGCGCGGCGGCCCCGATCCACTCTGGTTTTTGCGCGGCGGCCCGTTCCGCGGGCCGGATCCGCTCCGGTTTTTGCGCGGCGGCCCCGATCCGCTCCTGTTTTTGTGCCGCGGCCCGTTCCGCGGGCCGGATCCGCTCCGGTTTTTGCGCGGTGGCCCCGATCCGGTCCGGTTTTTGCGCGGCGGCCCCTTCCGCGGGCCGGATCCGCTCCGGTTTTTGCGCGGCGGCCCCGATCCGCTCCCGTTTTTGTGCCGCGGCCCGTTCCGCGGGCCGGAGCCGGTCCGGTTTTTGCACGGCGGCCCCGATCCGCTCCGGTTTTTGCACGGCGGCCCGTTCCGCGGGCCGGATCCGCTCCGGTTTTTGCGCGGCGGCCCCGATCCGGTCCGGTTTTTGCGCGGCGGCCCGTTCCGCGGGCCGGATCCGCTCCGGTTTTTGCGCGGCGGCCCCGAGCCGCTCCGGTTTTTGCGCGGCGGCCCGTTCTGCGGGCCGGATCCGCTCCGGTTTTTGCGCGGCGGCCCCGATCCGCTCCGGTTTTTGCGCGGCGGCCTGTTCCGCGGGCCGGATCCGGTCCGGTTTTTGCGCGGCGGCCCCGATCCTGTCCGGTTTTTGCGCGGCGGCCCGTTCCGCGGGCCGGATCCGCTCCGGTTTTTGCGCGGCGGCCCCGATCCGCTCCTGTTTTTGTGCCGCGGCCCGTTCCGCGGGCCGGATCCGCTCCGGTTTTTGCGCGGTGGCTCCGATCCGGTCCGGTTTTTGCGCTGTGGCCCGTTCCGCGGGCCGCATCCAGTCCGGTTTTTGCGCGGCGGCCCCGATCCGGTCCGGTTTTTGCGCGGCGGCCCGTTCCGCGGGCTGGATCCGCTCCGGTTTTTGCGCGGCGGCCCCGATCCTGTCCTGTTTTTGCGCGGCGGCCCGTTCCGCGGGCCGGATCCAGTCCGGTTTTTGCGCGGCGGCCCCTGTCCTGTCCGGTTTTTGCGCGGCGGCCCGTTCCGCGGGCCGGATCCGCTCCGGTTTTTGCGCGGCGGCCCCGAGCCGGTCCGGTCTTTGCGCGGCGGCCCGTTCCGCGGGCCGGATCCGGTCCGGTTTTTGCGCGGCGGCCCCGATCCTGTCCGGTTTTTGCGCGGCGGCCCGTTCCGCGGGCCGGATCCGCTCCGGTTTTTGCGCGGTGGCCCCGATCCGCTCCGGTTTTTGCGCGGCGGCCCGTTCCGCGGGCCGGATCCGGTCCGGTTTTTGCGCGGCGGCCCCGATCCGCTCCGGTTTTTGTGCGGCAGCCCGTTCCGCGGACCGGAGCCGGTCCGGTTTTTGCACGGCGGCCCCGATCCGCTCCGGTTTTTGCGCGGCGGCCCGTTCCGCGGGCCGGAGCCGGTCCGGTTTTTGCGCGGCGGCCCCGATCCGGTCGGTTTTTGCGCGGCGGCCCGTTCCGCGGGCCGGATCCGCTCCGGTTTTTGCGCGGCGGCCCCGATCCGCTCCGGTTTTTGCGCGGCGGCCCCTTCCGCGGGCCGGGTCCGCTCCGGTTTTTGCGCGGTGGCTCCGATCCGGTCCGGTTTTTGCCCGGCGGCCCGTTCCGTGGGCCGCATCCAGTCCGGTTTTTGCGCGGCGGCCCCTTCCGCGGGCTGGATCCGCTCCGGTTTTTGCGCGGCGGCCCCGATCCGCTCCGGTTTTTGCGCGGCGGCCCGTTCCGCGGGCCGGATCCGGTCCGGTTTTTGCGCGGAGGCCCCGATCCGCTCCGGTTTTTGCGCGGCGGCCCGTTCCGCGGGCCGGATCCGCTCCGGTTTTTGCGCGGCGGCCCCGAGCCGGTCCGGTTTTTGCGCGGCGGCCCGTTCCGCGGGCCGGATCCGCTCCGGTTTTTGCGCGGCGGCCCCGATCCGCTCCGGTTTTTGCGCGGCGGCCTGTTCCGCGGGCCGGATCCGGTCCGGTTTTTGCGCGGCAGCCCCGATCCACTCTGGTTTTTGCGCGGCGGCCCGTTCCGCGGGCCGGATCCGCTCCGGTTTTTGCGCGGCGGCCCCGATCCGCTCCTGTTTTTGTGCGGCGGCCCGTTCCGCGGGCCGGATCCGCTCCGGTTTTTGCGCGGTGGCTCCGATCCGGTCCGGTTTTTGCGCGGTGGCCCGTTCCGCGGGCCGCATCCGGTCCGGTTTTTGCGCGGCGGCCCCGATACGGTCCGGTTTTTGCGCGGCGGCCCGTTCCGCGGGCTGGATCCGCTCCGGTTTTTGCGCGGCGGCCCCGATCCGCTCCGGTTTTTGCGCGGCGGCCCGTTCTGCGGGCCGGATCCGGTCCGGTTTTTGCGCGGCGGCACCCATCCGCTCCGGTTTTTGCGCGGCGGCCCGTTCCGCGGGCCGGATCCGCTCCGGTTTTTGCGCGGCGGCCCCGATCCACTCCGGTTTTTGCGCGGCGGCCCCTTCCGCGGGCCGGATCCGCTCCGGTTTTTGCGCGGCGGCCCCGATCCTGTCCGGTTTTTGCGCGGCGGCCCGTTCCGCGGGCCGGATCCGCTCCGGTTTTTGCGCGGTGGCCCCGATCCGGTCCGGTTTTTTGCGCGGCGGCCCGTTCCGCGGGCCGGATCCGCTCCGGTTTTTGCGCGGCGGCCCCGATCCCGTACGGTTTTTGTGCGGCGGCCCGTTCCGCGGGCCGGAGCCGGTCCGGTTTTTGCACGGCGGCCCCGATCCGCTCCGGTTTTTGCGCGGCGGCCCGTTCCGCGGGCCGGATCCGCTCCGGTTTTTGCGCGGCGGCCCCGATCCGCTCCGGTTTTTGCGCGGCGGCCCGTTCCGCGGGCCGGATCCGCTCCGCTTTTTGCGCGGCGGCCCCGATCCGCTCCGGTTTTTCCACGGCGGCCCGTTCCGCGGGCTGGATCCGGTCCGGTTTTTGCGCGGCGGCCACGATCCGCTCCGGTTTTTGCGCGGCGGCCCGTTCTGCGGGCCGGATCCGGTCCGGTTTTTGCGCGGCGGCCCCGATCCGGTCCGGTTTTTGCGCGGCGGCCTGTTCCGCGGGCCGGATCCGGTCCGGTTTTTGCGCGGCGGCCCCGATCCACTCTGGTTTTTGCGCCGCGGCCCGTTCCGCGGGCCGGATCCGCTCCGGTTTTTGCGCGGCGGCCCCGATCCGCTCCTGTTTTTGTGCCGCGGCCCGTTCCGCGGGCCGGATCCGCTCCGGTTTTTGCGCGGTGGCTCCGATCCGGTCCGGTTTTTGCGCGGTGGCCCGTTCCGCGGGCCGGATCCGCTCCGGTTTTTGCGCGGCGGCCCCGATACGTTCCGGTTTTTGCACCGCGGCCCGTTCCGCGGGCCGGATCCGCTCCGGTTTTTGCGCGGCGGCCCCGATCCGCTCCGGTTTTTGCGCGGCGGCCCGTTCCGCGGGCTGGATCCGCTCCGGTTTTTGCGCGGCGGGCCCGATCCGCTCCGGTTTTTGCGCGGCGGCCCGTTCCGCGGGCCGGATCCGGTCCGGTTTATGCGCGGCGGCCCCGATCCGCTCCGGTTTTTGCGCGGCGGCCCGTTCCGCGGGCCGGATCCGCTCCGGTTTTTGCGCGGCGGCCCCGATCCGCTCCGGTTTTTGCGCAGCGGCCCGTTCCGCGGGCCGGATCCCCTCCGGTTTTTGCGCGGCAGCCCCGATCCGCTCCGTTTTTTGCGCGGCGGCCCGTTCCGCGGGCCGGATCCGCTCCGGTTTTTGCGCGGCGGCCCCGATCCGCTCCGGTTTTTGCGCGGCGGCCCGTTCCGCGGGCCGGATCCGCTCCGGTTTTTGCGCGGTGGCTCCGATCCGGTCCGGTTTTTGCGCGGCAGCCCGTTCCGCGGGCCGGATCCGCTCCGGTTTTTGCGCGGCGGCTCCAATCCGGTCCGATATTTGCGCGGCGGCCCGTTCCGCGGGCTGCATCCGCTCCGGTTTTTGCGCGGCGGCCCCGAGCCGGTCCGGTTTTTGCGCGGCGGCCCGTTCCGCGGGCCGGATCCGCTCCGGTTTTTGCGCGGCGGCCCCGAGCCGGTCCGGTTTTTGCGCGGCGGCCCGTTCCGCGGGCCGGATCCGCTCCGGTTTTTGCGCGGCGGCCCCGATCCGCTCCGGTTTTTGCGCGGCGGCCCGTTCTGCGGGCCGGAGCCGGTCCGGTTTTTGCGCGGCGGCCCCGATCCGCTCCGGTTTTTGCGCGGCGGCCCGTTCCGCGGGCCGGATCCGCTCCGGTTTTTGCGCGGCGGCCCCGATCCGCTCCGGTTTTTGCGCGGCGGCCCGTTCCGCGGGTCGGATCCGCTCCGGTTTTTGCGCGGCGGCCCCGATCCGGTCCGGTTTTTGCGCGGCGGCCCGTTCCGCGGGCCGGATCCGCTCCGGTTTTTGCGCGGCGGCCCCGATCCGCTCCGGTTTTTGCGCGGCGGCCTCTTCCGCGGGCCGGATCCGCTCCGGTTTTTGCGCGGCGGCCCCGATCCACTCTGGTTTTTGCGCGGCGGCCCGTTCCGCGGGCCGGATCCGCTCCGGTTTTTGCGCGGCGGCCCCGATCCGCTCCTGTTTTTGTGCCGCGGCCCGTTCCGCGGGCCGGATCCGCTCCGGTTTTTGCGCGGTGGCCCCGATCCGCTCCGGTTTTTGCGCGGCGGCCCGTTCCGCGGGCCGGATCCGCTCCGGTTTTTGCGCGGTGGCCCCGAGCCGCTCCGGTTTTTTGTGCCGCAGCCCGTTCCGCGGGCCGGAGCCGGTCCGGTTTTTGCACGGCGGCCCCGATCCGCTCCGGTTTTTGCACGGCGGCCCGTTCCGCGGGCCGGATCCGCTCCGGTTTTTGCGCGGCGGCCCCGATCCGGTCCGGTTTTTGCGCGGCGGCCCGTTCCGCGGGCCGGATCCGGTCCGGTTTTTGCGCGGCGGCCCCGAGCCGCTCCGGTTTTTGCGCGGCGGCCCGTTCTGCGGGCCGGATCCGCTCCGGTTTTTGCGCGGCGGCCCCGATCCGCTCCGGTTTTTGCGCGGCGGCCCGTTCCGCGGGCCGGATCCGGTCCGGTTTTTGCGCGGCGGCCCCGATCCTGTCCGGTTTTTGCGCGGCGGCCCGTTCCGCGGGCCGGATCCGCTCCGGTTTTTGCGCGGCGGCCCCGATCCGGTCCCGTTTTTGCGCGGCGGCCCGTTCCGCGGGCCGGATCCGCTCCGGTTTTTGCGCGGTGGCTCCGATCCGGTCCGGTTTTTGCGCGGTGGCCCGTTCCGCGGGCCGCATCCAGTCCGGTTTTTGCGCGGCGGCCCCGATACGGTCCGGTTTTTGCGCGGCGGCCCGTTCCGCGGGCTGGATCCGCTCCGGTTTTTGCGCGGCAGCCCCGATCCGCTCCGGTTTTTGCGCGGCGGCCCGTTCTGCGGGCCGGATCCGCTCCGGTTTTTGCGCGGCGGCCCCGATACGGTCCGGTTTTTGCGCGGCGGCCTGTTCCGCGGGCCGGATCCGCTCCGGTTTTTGCGCGGCGGCCCCGATCCTGTCCGGTTTTTGCGCGGCGGCCCGTTCCGCGGGCCGGATCCGGTCCGGTTTTTGCGCGGCGGCCCCGATCCGCTCCGGTTTTTGCGCGGCGGCCCGTTCCGCGGGCCGGATCCGCTCCGGTTTTTGCGCGGCGGCCCCGAGCCGGTCCGGTTTTTGTGCGGCAGCCCATTCCGCGGACCGGAGCCGGTCCGGTTTTTGCACGGCGGCCCCGATCCGCTCCGGTTTTTGCGCGGCGGCCCGTTCCGCGGGCCGGATCCGCTCCGGTTTTTGCGCGGCGGCCCCGATCCGGTCGGTTTTTGCGCGGCGGCCCGTTCCGCGGGCCGGATCCGCTCCGGTTTTTGCGCGGCGGCCCCGATCCGCTCCGGTTTTTGCGCGGCGGCCCCTTCCGCGGGCCGGGTCCGCTCCGGTTTTTGCGCGGTGGCTCCGATCCGGTCCGGTTTTTGCCCGGCGGCCCGTTCCGTGGGCCGCATCCAGTCCGGTTTTTGCGCGGCGGCCCGTTCCGCGGGCTGGATCCGCTCCGGTTTTTGCGCGGCGGCCCCGATCCGCTCCGGTTTTTGCGCGGCGGCCCGTTCCGCGGGCCGGATCCGGTCCGGTTTTTGCGCGGTGGCCCCGATCCGCTCCGGTTTTTGCGCGGCGGCCCGTTCCGCGGGCCGGATCCGCTCCGGTTTTTGCGCGGCGGCCCCGAGCCGCTCCGGTTTTTGCGCGGCGGCCCGTTCTGCGGGCCGGATCCGCTCCGGTTTTTGCGCGGCGGCCCCGATCCGCTCCGGTTTTTGCGCGGCGGCCTGTTCCGCGGGCCGGATCCGGTCCGGTTTTTGCGCGGCAGCCCCGATCCACTCTGGTTTTTGCGCAGCGGCCCGTTCCGCGGGCCGGATCCGCTCCGGTTTTTGCGCGGTGGCTCCGATCCGGTCCGGTTTTTGCGCGGTGGCCCGTTCCGCGGGCCGCATCCAGTCCGGTTTTTGCGCGGCGGCCCCGATACGGTCCGGTTTTTGCGCGGCGGCCCGTTCCGCGGGCCGGATCCGCTCCGGTTTTTGCGCGGCGGCCCCGATCCGCTCCGGTTTTTGCGCGGCGGCCCGTTCCGCGGGCCGGATCCGCTCCGGTTTTTGCGCGGCGGCCCCCATCCGCTCCGGTTTTTGCGCGGCGGCCCGTTCCGCGGGCCGGATCCGCTCCGCTTTTTGCGCGGCGGCCCCGATCCACTCCGGTTTTTGCGCGGCGGCCCCTTCCGCGGGCCGGATCCGCTCCGGTTTTTGCGCGGCGGCCCCGATCCGCTCCGGTTTTTGCGCGGCGGCCCGTTCCGCGGGCCGGATCCGGTCCGGTTTTTGCGCGGTGGCCCCGATCCGCTCCGGTTTTTTGCGCGGCGGCCCGTTCCGCGAGCCGGATCCGCTCCGGTTTTTGCGCGGCGGCCCCAATCCGCTCCGGTTTTTGTGCGGCGGCCCGTTCCGCGGGCCGGAGCCGGTCCGGTTTTTGCACGGCGGCCCAGATCCGCTCCGGTTTTTGCGCGGCGGCCCGTTCCGCGGGCCGGATCCGCTCCGGTTTTTGCGCGGCGGCCCCGAGCCTGTCCGGTTTTTGCGCGGCGGCCCGTTCCGCGGGCCGGATCCGGTCCGGTTTTTGCGCGGCGGCCCCGAGCCGGTCCGGTTTTTGCGCGGCGGCCCGTTCCGTGGGCCGGATCCGCTCCGGTTTTTGCGCGGCGGCCCCGATCCGCTCCGGTTTTTGCGCGGCGGCCCGTTCTGCGGGCCGGATCCGGTCCGGTTTTTGCGCGGCGGCCCCGATCCGCTCCGGTTTTTGCGCGGCGGCCCGTTCCGCGGGCCGGATCCGCTCCGGTTTTTGCGCGGCGGCCCCGATCCGCTCCGGTTTTTGCGCGGCGGCCCGTTCCGCGGGCCGGATCCGCTCCGGTTTTTGCGCGGCGGCCCCGATCCGCTCCGGTTTTTGCGCGGCGGCCCGTTCTGCGGGCCGGATCCGCTCCGGTTTTTGCGCGGCGGCCCCGATCCGCTCCGGTTTTTGCGCGGCGGCCTCTTCCGCGGGCCGGATCCGCTCCGGTTTTTGCGCGGCGGCCCCGATCCACTCTGGTTTTTGCGCGGCGGCCTGTTCCGCGGGCCGGATCCGCTCCGGTTTTTGCGCGGCGGCCCCGATCCGCTCCTGTTTTTGTGCCGCGGCCCGTTCCGCGGGCCGGATCCGCTCCGGTTTTTGCGCGGTGGCCCCGATCCGGTCCGGTTTTTGCGCGGCGGCCCGTTCCGCGGGCCGGATCCGCTCCGGTTTTTGCGCGGTGGCCCCGATCCGCTCCGGTTTTTGTGCCGCAGCCCGTTCCGCGGGCCGGAGCCGGTCCGGTTTTTGCACGGCGGCCCCGATCCGCTCCGGTTTTTGCACGGCGGCCCCTTCCGCGGGCCGGATCCGCTCCGGTTTTTGCGCGGCGGCCCCGATCCGGTCCGGTTTTTGCGCGGCGGCCCGTTCCGCGGGCCGGATCCGGTCCGGTTTTTGCGCGGCGGCCCCGAGCCGCTCCGGTTTTTGCGCGGCGGCCCGTTCTGCGGGCCGGATCCGCTCCGGTTTTTGCGCGGCGGCCCCGATCCGCTCCGGTTTTTGCGCGGCGGCCCGTTCCGCGGGCCGGATCCGCTCCGGTTTTTGCGCGGCGGCCCCGATCCTGTCCGGTTTTTGCGCGGCGGCCCGTTCCGCGGGCCGGATCCGCTCCGGTTTTTGCGCGGCGGCCCCGATCCGGTCCCGTTTTTGCGCGGCGGCCCGTTCCGCGGGCCGGATCCGCTCCGGTTTTTGCGCGGTGGCTCCGATCCGGTCCGGTTTTTGCGCGGTGGCCCGTTCCGCGGGCCGCATCCAGTCCGGTTTTTGCGCGGCGGCCCCGATACGGTCCGGTTTTTGCGCGGCGGCCCGTTCCGCGGGCTGGATCCGCTCCGGTTTTTGCGCGGCAGCCCCGATCCGCTCCGGTTTTTGCGCGGCGGCCCGTTCTGCGGGCCGGATCCGCTCCGCTTTTTGCGCGGCGGCCCCGATACGGTCCGGTTTTTGCGCGGCGGCCCGTTCCGCGGGCCGGATCCGCTCCGGTTTTTGCGCGGCGGCCCCGATCCACTCCGGTTTTTGCGCGGCGGCCTGTTCCGCGGGCCGGATCCGCTCCGGTTTTTGCGCGGCGGCCCCGATCCTGTCCGGTTTTTGCGCGGCGGCCCGTTCCGCGGGCCGGATCCGGTCCGGTTTTTGCGCGGCGGCCCCGATCCGGTCCGGTTTTTGCGCGGCGGCCCGTTCCGCGGGCCGGATCCGCTCCGGTTTTTGCGCAGCGGCCCCGAGCCGGTCCGGTTTTTGTGCGGCAGCCCATTCCGCGGACCGGAGCCGGTCCGGTTTTTGCACGGCGGCCCCGATCCGCTCCGGTTTTTGCGCGGCGGCCCGTTCCGCGGGCCGGATCCGCTCCGGTTTTTGCGCGGCGGCCCCGATCCGGTCGGTTTTTGCGCGGCGGCCCGTTCCGCGGGCCGGATCCGCTCCGGTTTTTGCGCGGCGGCCCTGATCCGCTCCGGTTTTTGCGCGGCGGCCCCTTCCGCGGGCCGGGTCCGCTCCGGTTTTTGCGCGGTGGCTCCGATCCGGTCCGGTTTTTGCCCGGCGGCCCGTTCCGTGGGCCGCATCCAGTCCGGTTTTTGCGCGGCGGCCCGTTCCGCGGGCTGGATCCGCTCTGGTTTTTGCGCGGCGGCCCCGATCCGCTCCGGTTTTTGCGCGGCGGCCCGTTCCGCGGGCCGGATCCGGTCCGGTTTTTGCGCGGTGGCCCCGATCCGCTCCGGTTTTTGCGCGGCGGCCCGTTCCGCGGGCCGGATCCGCTCCGGTTTTTGCGCGGCGGCCCCGATCCGCTCCGGTTTTTGCGCGGCGGCCTGTTCCGCGGGCCGGATCCGGTCCGGTTTTTGCGCGGCAGCCCCGATCCACTCTGGTTTTTGCGCGGCGGCCCGTTCCGCGGGCCGGATCCGCTCCGGTTTTTGCGCGGTGGCTCCGATCCGGTCCGGTTTTTGCGCGGTGGCCCGTTCCGCGGGCCGCATCCAGTCCGGTTTTTGCGCGGCGGCCCCGATACGGTCCGGTTTTTGCGCGGCGGCCCGTTCCGCGGGCTGGATCCGCTCCGGTTTTTGCGCGGCGGCCCCGATCCGGTCCGGTTTTTGCGCGGCGGCCCGTTCTGCGGGCCGGATCCGCTCCGGTTTTTGCGCGGCGGCCCCCATCCGCTCCGGTTTTTGCGCGGCGGCCCGTTCCGCGGGCCGGATCCGCTCCGGTTTTTGCGCGGCGGCCCCGATCCACTCCGGTTTTTGCGCGGCGGCCCGTTCCGCGGGCCGGATCCGCTCCGGTTTTTGCGCGGCGGCCCCGATCCGCTCCGGTTTTTGCGCGGCGGCCCGTTCCGCGGGCCGGATCCGGTCCGGTTTTTGCGCGGTGGCCCCGATCCGGTCCGGTTTTTTGCGCGGCGGCCCGTTCCGCGAGCCGGATCCGCTCCGGTTTTTGCGCGGCGGCCCCAATCCGCTCCGGTTTTTGTGCGGCGGCCCGTTCCGCGGGCCGGAGCCGGTCCGGTTTTTGCACGGCGGCCCAGATCCGCTCCGGTTTTTGCGCGGCGGCCCGTTCCGCGGGCCGGATCCGCTCCGGTTTTTGCGCGGCGGCCCCGAGCCTGTCCGGTTTTTGCGCGGCGGCCCGTTCCGCGGGCCGGATCCGCTCCGCTTTTTGCGCGGCGGCCCCGATCCGCTCCGGTTTTTCCGCGGCGGCCCGTTCCGCGGGCTGGATCCGGTCCGGTTTTTGCGCGGCGGCCACGATCCGCTCCGGTTTTTGCGCGGCGGCCCGTTCTGCGGGCCGGATCCGGTCCGGTTTTTGCGCGGCGGCCCCGATCCGGTCCGGTTTTTGCGCGGCGGCCTGTTCCGCGGGCCGGATCCGGTCCGGTTTTTGCGCGGCGGCCCCGATCCACTCTGGTTTTTGCGCGGCGGCCCGTTCCGCGGGCCGGATCCGCTCCGGTTTTTGCGCGGCGGCCCCGATCCGCTCCTGTTTTTGTGCCGCGGCCCGTTCCGCGGGCCGGATCCGCTCCGGTTTTTGCGCGGTGGCTCCGATCCGGTCCGGTTTTTGCGCGGTGGCCCGTTCCGCGGGCCGCATCCAGTCCGGTTTTCGCGCGGCGGCCCCGATACGGTCCGGTTTTTGCACCGCGGCCCGTTCCACGGGCCGGATCCGCTCCGGTTTTTGCGCGGCGGCCCCGATCCGCTCCGGTTTTTGCGCGGCGGCCCGTTCCGCGGGCCGGATCCGCTCCGGTTTTTGCGCGGCGGGCCCGATCCGCTCCGGTTTTTGCGCGGCGGCCCGTTCCGCGGGCCGGATCCGGTCCGGTTTTTGCGCGGCGGCCCCGAGCCGGTCCGGTTTTTGCGCGGCGGCCCGTTCCGCGGGCCGGATCCGCTCCGGTTTTTGCGCGGCGGCCCCGATCCGCTCCGGTTTTTGCGCGGCGGCCCGTTCTGCGGGCCGGATCCGGTCCGGTTTTTGCGCGGCGGCCCCGATCCGCTCCGGTTTTTGCGCGGCGGCCCGTTCCGCGGGCCGGATCCGCTCCGGTTTTTGCGCGGCGGCCCCGATCCGCTCCGGTTTTTGCGCGGCGGCCCGTTCCGCGGGCCGGATCCGCTCCGGTTTTTGCGCGGCGGCCCCGATCCGCTCCGGTTTTTGCGCGGCGGCCCGTTCTGCGGGCCGGATCCGCTCCGGTTTTTGCGCGGCGGCCCCGATCCGCTCCGGTTTTTGCGCGGCGGCCTCTTCCGCGGGCCGGATCCGCTCCGGTTTTTGCGCGGCGGCCCCGATCCACTCTGGTTTTTGCGCGGCGGCCCGTTCCGCGGGCCGGATCCGCTCCGGTTTTTGCGCGGCGGCCCCGATCCGCTCCTGTTTTTGTGCCGCGGCCCGTTCCGCGGGCCGGATCCGCTCCGGTTTTTGCGCGGTGGCCCCGATCCGGTCCGGTTTTTGCGCGGCGGCCCGTTCCGCGGGCCGGATCCGCTCCGGTTTTTGCGCGGTGGCCCCGATCCGCTCCGGTTTTTGTGCCGCAGCCCGTTCCGCGGGCCGGAGCCGGTCCGGTTTTTGCACGGCGGCCCCGATCCGCTCCGGTTTTTGCACGGCGGCCCCTTCCGCGGGCCGGATCCGCTCCGGTTTTTGCGCGGCGGCCCCGATCCGGTCCGGTTTTTGCGCGGCGGCCCGTTCCGCGGGCCGGATCCGGTCCGGTTTTTGCGCGGCGGCCCCGAGCCGCTCCGGTTTTTGCGCGGCGGCCCGTTCTGCGGGCCGGATCCGCTCCGGTTTTTGCGCGGCGGCCCCGATCCGCTCCGGTTTTTGCGCGGCGGCCCGTTCCGCGGGCCGGATCCGGTCCGGTTTTTGCGCGGCGGCCCCGATCCTGTCCGGTTTTTGCGCGGCGGCCCGTTCCGCGGGCCGGATCCGCTCCGGTTTTTGCGCGGCGGCCCCGATCCGGTCCCGTTTTTGCGCGGCGGCCCGTTCCGCGGGCCGGATCCGCTCCGGTTTTTGCGCGGTGGCTCCGATCCGGTCCGGTTTTTGCGCGGTGGCCCGTTCCGCGGGCCGGATCCGCTCCGGTTTTTGCGCGGCGGCCCCGATACGGTCCGGTTTTTGCGCGGCGGCCCGTTCCGCGGGCTGGATCCGCTCCGGTTTTTGCGCGGCAGCCCCGATCCGCTCCGGTTTTTGCGCGGCGGCCCGTTCTGCGGGCCGGATCCGCTCCGCTTTTTGCGCGGCGGCCCCGATACGGTCCGGTTTTTGCGCGGCGGCCCGTTCCGCGGGCCGGATCCGCTCCGGTTTTTGCGCGGCGGCCCCGATCCACTCCGGTTTTTGCGCGGCGGCCTGTTCCGCGGGCCGGATCCGCTCCGGTTTTTGCGCGGCGGCCCCGATCCTGTCCGGTTTTTGCGCGGCGGCCCGTTCCGCGGGCCGGATCCGGTCCGGTTTTTGCGCGGCGGCCCCGATCCGGTCCGGTTTTTGCGCGGCGGCCCGTTCCGCGGGCCGGATCCGCTCCGGTTTTTGCGCGGCGGCCCCGAGCCGGTCCGGTTTTTGTGCGGCAGCCCATTCCACGGACCGGAGCCGGTCCGGTTTTTGCACGGCGGCCCCCATCCGCTCCGGTTTTTGCGCGGCGGCCCGTTCCGCGGGCCGGATCCGCTCCGGTTTTTGCGCGGCGGGCCCGATCCGCTCCGGTTTTTGCGCGGCGGCCCGTTCCGCGGGCCGGATCCGCTCCGGTTTTTGCGCGGCGGCCCCGATCCGCTCCGGTTTTTGCGCGGCGGCCCGTTCCGCGGGCCGGATCCGCTCCGGTTTTTGCGCGGCGGCCCCGATCCGCTCCGGTTTTTGCGCGGCGGCCCGTTCTGCGGGCCGGATCCGGTCCGGTTTTTGCGCGGCGGCCCCGATCCGCTCCGGTTTTTGCGCGGCGGCCCGTTCCGCGGGCCGGATCCGCTCCGGTTTTTGCGCGGCGGCCCCGATCCGCTCCGGTTTTTGCGCGGCGGCCCGTTCCGCGGGCCGGATCCGCTCCGGTTTTTGCGCGGCGGCCCCGATCCGCTCCGGTTTTTGCGCGGCGGCCCGTTCTGCGGGCCGGATCCGCTCCGGTTTTTGCGCGGCGGCCCCGATCCGCTCCGGTTTTTGCGCGGCGGCCTCTTCCGCGGGCCGGATCCGCTCCGGTTTTTGCGCGGCGGCCCCGATCCACTCTGGTTTTTGCGCGGCGGCCCGTTCCGCGGGCCGGATCCGCTCCGGTTTTTGCGCGGCGGCCCCGATCCGCTCCTGTTTTTGTGCCGCGGCCCGTTCCGCGGGCCGGATCCGCTCCGGTTTTTGCGCGGTGGCCCCGATCCGGTCCGGTTTTTGCGCGGCGGCCCGTTCCGCGGGCCGGATCCGCTCCGGTTTTTGCGCGGTGGCCCCGATCCGCTCCGGTTTTTGTGCCGCAGCCCGTTCCGCGGGCCGGAGCCGGTCCGGTTTTTGCACGGCGGCCCCGATCCGCTCCGGTTTTTGCACGGCGGCCCCTTCCGCGGGCCGGATCCGCTCCGGTTTTTGCGCGGCGGCCCCGATCCGGTCCGGTTTTTGCGCGGCGGCCCGTTCCGCGGGCCGGATCCGGTCCGGTTTTTGCGCGGCGGCCCCGAGCCGCTCCGGTTTTTGCGCGGCGGCCCGTTCTGCGGGCCGGATCCGCTCCGGTTTTTGCGCGGCGGCCCCGATCCGCTCCGGTTTTTGCGCGGCGGCCCGTTCCGCGGGCCGGATCCGGTCCGGTTTTTGCGCGGCGGCCCCGATCCTGTCCGGTTTTTGCGCGGCGGCCCGTTCCGCGGGCCGGATCCGCTCCGGTTTTTGCGCGGCGGCCCCGATCCGGTCCCGTTTTTGCGCGGCGGCCCGTTCCGCGGGCCGGATCCGCTCCGGTTTTTGCGCGGTGGCTCCGATCCGGTCCGGTTTTTGCGCGGTGGCCCGTTCCGCGGGCCGGATCCGCTCCGGTTTTTGCGCGGCGGCCCCGATACGGTCCGGTTTTTGCGCGGCGGCCCGTTCCGCGGGCTGGATCCGCTCCGGTTTTTGCGCGGCAGCCCCGATCCGCTCCGGTTTTTGCGCGGCGGCCCGTTCTGCGGGCCGGATCCGCTCCGCTTTTTGCGCGGCGGCCCCGATACGGTCCGGTTTTTGCGCGGCGGCCCGTTCCGCGGGCCGGATCCGCTCCGGTTTTTGCGCGGCGGCCCCGATCCACTCCGGTTTTTGCGCGGCGGCCTGTTCCGCGGGCCGGATCCGCTCCGGTTTTTGCGCGGCGGCCCCGATCCTGTCCGGTTTTTGCGCGGCGGCCCGTTCCGCGGGCCGGATCCGGTCCGGTTTTTGCGCGGCGGCCCCGATCCGGTCCGGTTTTTGCGCGGCGGCCCGTTCCGCGGGCCGGATCCGCTCCGGTTTTTGCGCGGCGGCCCCGAGCCGGTCCGGTTTTTGTGCGGCAGCCCATTCCACGGACCGGAGCCGGTCCGGTTTTTGCACGGCGGCCCCCATCCGCTCCGGTTTTTGCGCGGCGGCCCGTTCCGCGGGCCGGATCCGCTCCGGTTTTTGCGCGGCGGCCCCGATCCGGTCGGTTTTTGCGCGGCGGCCCGTTCCGCGGGCCGGATCCGCTCCGGTTTTTGCGCGGCGGCCCCGATCCGCTCCGGTTTTTGCGCGGCGGCCCCTTCCGCGGGCCGGGTCCGCTCCGGTTTTTGCGCGGTGGCTCCGATCCGGTCCGGTTTTTGCCCGGCGGCCCGTTCCGTGGGCCGCATCCAGTCCGGTTTTTGCGCGGCGGCCCGTTCCGCGGGCTGGATCCGCTCTGGTTTTTGCGCGGCGGCCCCGATCCGCTCCGGTTTTTGCGCGGCGGCCCGTTCCGCGGGCCGGATCCGCTCCGGTTTTTGCGCGGTGGCCCCGATCCGCTCCGGTTTTTGCGCGGCGGCCCGTTCCGCGGGCCGGATCCGCTCCGGTTTTTGCGCGGCGGACCCGATCCGCTCCGGTTTTTGCGCGGCGGCCCGTTCTGCGGGCCGGATCCGCTCCGGTTTTTGCGCGGCGGCCCCGATCCGCTCCGGTTTTTGCGCGGCGGCCTGTTCCGCGGGCCGGATCCGGTCCGGTTTTTGCGCGGCAGCCCCGATCCACTCTGGTTTTTGCGCGGCGGCCCGTTCCGCGGGCCGGATCCGCTCCGGTTTTTGCGCGGTGGCTCCGATCCGGTCCGGTTTTTGCGCGGTGGCCCGTTCCGCGGGCCGCATCCAGTCCGGTTTTTGCGCGGCGGCCCCGATACGGTCCGGTTTTTGCGCGGCGGCCCGTTCCGCGGGCTGGATCCGCTCCGGTTTTTGCGCGGCGGCCCCGATCCGGTCCGGTTTTTGCGCGGCGGCCCGTTCTGCGGGCCGGATCCGCTCCGGTTTTTGCGCGGCGGCCCCCATCCGCTCCGGTTTTTGCGCGGCGGCCCGTTCCGCGGGCCGGATCCGCTCCGGTTTTTGCGCGGCGGCCCCGATCCACTCCGGTTTTTGCGCGGCGGCCCCTTCCGCGGGCCGGATCCGCTCCGGTTTTTGCGCGGCGGCCCCGATCCGCTCCGGTTTTTGCGCGGCGGCCCGTTCCGCGGGCCGGATCCGGTCCGGTTTTTGCGCGGTGGCCCCGATCCGGTCCGGTTTTTTGCGCGGCGGCCCGTTCCGCGAGCCGGATCCGCTCCGGTTTTTGCGCGGCGGCCCGTTCCGCGGGCCGGAGCCGGTCCGGTTTTTGCACGGCGGCCCAGATCCGCTCCGGTTTTTGCGCGGCGGCCCGTTCCGCGGGCCGGATCCGCTCCGGTTTTTGCGCGGCGGCCCCGAGCCTGTCCGGTTTTTGCGCGGCGGCCCGTTCCGCGGGCCGGATCCGCTCCGCTTTTTGCGCGGCGGCCCCGATCCGCTCCGGTTTTTCCGCGGCGGCCCGTTCCGCGGGCTGGATCCGGTCCGGTTTTTGCGCGGCGGCCACGATCCGCTCCGGTTTTTGCGCGGCGGCCCGTTCTGCGGGCCGGATCCGGTCCGGTTTTTGCGCGGCGGCCCCGATCCGGTCCGGTTTTTGCGCGGCGGCCTGTTCCGCGGGCCGGATCCGGTCCGGTTTTTGCGCGGCGGCCCCGATCCACTCTGGTTTTTGCGCGGCGGCCCGTTCCGCGGGCCGGATCCGCTCCGGTTTTTGCGCGGCGGCCCCGATCCGCTCCTGTTTTTGTGCCGCGGCCCGTTCCGCGGGCCGGATCCGCTCCGGTTTTTGCGCGGCGGCCCCCATCCGCTCCGGTTTTTGTGCGGTGGCCCGTTCCGCGGGCCGCATCCAGTCCGGTTTTCGCGCGGCGGCCCCGATACGGTCCGGTTTTTGCACCGCGGCCCGTTCCACGGGCCGGATCCGCTCCGGTTTTTGCGCGGCGGCCCCGATCCGCTCCGGTTTTTGCGCGGCGGCCCGTTCCGCGGGCCGGATCCGCTCCGGTTTTTGCGCGGCGGGCCCGATCCGCTCCGGTTTTTGCGCGGCGGCCCGTTCCGCGGGCCGGATCCGCTCCGGTTTTTGCGCGGCGGCCCCGATCCGCTCCGGTTTTTGCGCGGCGGCCCGTTCCGCGGGCCGGATCCGCTCCGGTTTTTGCGCGGCGGCCCCGATCCGCTCCGGTTTTTGCGCAGCGGCCCGTTCCGCGGGCCGGATCCCCTCCGGTTTTTGCGCGGCAGCCCCGATCCGCTCCGTTTTTTGCGCGGCGGCCCGTTCCGCGGGCCGGATCCGCTCCGGTTTTTGCGCGGCGGCCCCGATCCACTCCGGTTTTTGCGCGGCGGCCCGTTCCGCGGGCCGGATCCGCTCCGGTTTTTGCGCGGTGGCTCCGATCCGGTCCGGTTTTTGCGCGGCGGCCCGTTCCGCGGGCCGGATCCGATCCGGTTTTTGCGCGGTGGCTCCAATCCGGTCCGATATTTGCGCGGCGGCCCGTTCCGCGGGCTGCATCCGCTCCGGTTTTTGCGCGGCGGCCCCGATACGGTCCGGTTTTTGCGCGGCGGCCCGTTCCGCGGGCCGGATCCGCTCCGGTTTTTGCGCGGCGGCCCCGATCCGCTCCGGTTTTTGTACGGCAGCCCGTTCCGCGGGGCGGAGCCGGTCCGGTTTTTGCACGGCGGCCCCGATCCGCTCCGGTTTTTGCGCGGCGGCCCGTTCCGCGGGCCGGATCCGCTCCGGTTTTTGCGCGGCGGCCCCGATCCGCTCCGGTTTTTGCGCGGCGGCCCGTTCCGCGGGCCGGATCCGCTCCGGTTTTTGCGCGGCGGCCCCGATCCACTCTGGTTTTTGCGCGGCGGCCCGTTCCGCGTGCCGGATCCGCTCCGGTTTTTGCGCGGCGGCCACGATCCGCTCCTGTTTTTGTGCCGCGGCCCGTTCCGCGGGCCGGATCCGCTCCGGTTTTTGCGCGGTGGCTCCGATCCGGTCCGGTTTTTGCGCGGCGGCCCGTTCCGCGGGCCGGATCCGCTCCGGTTTTTGCGCGGCGGCCCCGATCCGCTCCGGTTTTTGTGCGGCAGCCCGTTCCGCGGGCCGGAGCCGGTCCGGTTTTTGCACGGCGGCCCCGATCCGCTCCGGTTTTTGCGCGGCGGCCCGTTCCGCGGGCCGGATCCGCTCCGGTTTTTGCGCGGCGGCCCCGATCCGGTCGCTTTTTGCGCGGCGGCCCGTTCCGCGGGCCGGATCCGCTCCGCTTTTTGCGCGGCGGCCCCGAGCCGGTCCGGTTTTTGCGCGGCGGCCCGTTCCGCGGGCCGGATCCGCTCCGGTTTTTGCGCGGCGGCCCCGAGCCGGTCCGGTTTTTGCGCGGCGGCCCGTTCTGCGGGCCGGATCCGGTCCGGTTTTTGCGCGGCGGCCCCGATCCGCTCCGGTTTTTGCGCGGCGGCCTGTTCCGCGGGCCGGATCCGGTCCGGTTTTTGCGCGGCGGCCCCGATCCACTCTGGTTTTTGCGCGGCGGCCCGTTCCGCGGGCCGGATCCGCTCCGGTTTTTGCGCGGCGGCCCCGATCCGCTCCGGTTTTTGCGCGGCGGCCCGTTCCGCGGGCCGGAGCCGGTCCGGTTTTTGCGCGGCGGCCCCGATCCTGTCCGGTTTTTGTGCGGCGGCCCGTTCCGCGGGCCGGATCCGGTCCGGTTTTTGCGCGGCCGCACCGCGCCTGTCCGGTTTTTGCGCGGCGGCCCGTTCCGCGGGCCACATCCGCTCCGGTTTTTGCGCGGTGGCTCCGATCCGGTCCCGTTTTTGCGCGGCGGCCCGTTCCGCGGGCCGGATCCGCTCCGGTTTTTGCGCGGCGGCCCCGATCCGCTCCGGTTTTTGCGCGGCGGCCCGTTCCGCGGGCCGGATCCGCTCCGGTTTTTGCGCGGCGGCCCCGAGCCGGTCCGGTTTTTGTGCCGCGGCCCTTTCCGCGGCCCGGATCCGGTCCGGTTTTTGCGCGGCGGCCCGTTCCGCGGGCCGGATCCGCTCCGGTTTTTGCGCGGCGGCCCCGATCCGCTCCGGTTTTTGCACGGCGGCCCGTTCCGCGGGCCGGATCCGCTCCGGTTTTTGCGCGGCGGTCCCGATCCGCTCCGGTTTTTGCGCAGCGGCCCGTTCCGCGGGCCGGATCCGCTCCGGTTTTTGCGCGGCGGCCCCGATCCGCTCCGGTTTTTGCGCGGCGGCCCGTTCCGCGGGCCGCATCCGCTCCGGTTTTTGCGCGGTGGCTCCGATCCGGTCCGGTTTTTGCGCGGCGGCCCGTTCCGCGGGCCGGATCCGGTCCGGTTTTTGCGCGGCGGCCCCGAGCCTGTCCGGTTTTTGCGCGGCGGCCCGTTCCGCGGGCCGGATCCGGTCCGGTTTTTGCGCGGCGGCCCCGAGCCTGTCCGGTTTTTGCGCGGTGGCTCCGATCCGGTCCGGTTTTTGCGCGGCGGCCGGTTCCGCGGGCCGGAGCCGGTCCGGTTTTTGCGCGGCGGCCCCGAGCCGCTCCGGTTTTTGCGCGGCGGCCCGTTCCGCGGGCCGGATCCGCTCCGGTTTTTGCGCGGCGGCCCCGAGCCGGTCCGGTTTTTGTGCCGCGGCCCTTTCCGCGGGCCGGATCCGGTCCGGTTTTTGCGCGGCGGCCCGTTCCGCGGGCCGGATCCGCTCCGCTTTTTGCGCGGCGGCCCCGATCCGCTCCGGTTTTTGCGCGGCGGCCCGTTCCGCGGGCCGGATCCGCTCCGGTTTTTGCGCGGCGGCTCCGATCCTGTCCGGTTTTTGCGCGGCGGCCCGTTCCGCGGGCCGGATCCGCTCCGGTTTTTGCGCGGCGGCCCCGATCCTGTCCGGTTTTTGCGCGGCGGCCCGTTCCGCGGGCCGGATCCGCTCCGGTTTTTGCGCGGCGGCCCCGAGCCTGTCCGGTTTTTGCGCGGCGGCCCGTTCCGCGGGCCGCATCCGCTCCGGTTTTTGCGCGGTGGCTCCGATCCGGTCCGGTTTTTGCGCGGCGGCCCGTTCCGCGGGCTGGATCCGGTCCGGTTTTTGCGCGGCGGCCCCGATCCGGTCCGGTTTTTGCGCGGCGGCCCGTTCCGCGGGCCGGATCCGCTCCGGTTTTTGCGCGGCGGCCCCGAGCCGGTCCGGTTTTTGTGCGGCGGCCCGTTCCGCGGGCCGGAGCCGGTCCGGTTTTTGCGCGGCGGCCACGATCCGCTCCGGTTTTTGCGCGGCGGCCCGTGCCGCGGGCCGGATCCGATCCGGTTTTTGCGCGGCGGCCCCGATCCGGTCCGATTTTTGCGCGGCGGCCCGTTCCGCGGGCCGGATCCGCTCCGGTTTTTGCGCGGCGGCCCGTTCCGCGGGCCGGATCCGCTCCGGTTTTTGCGCGGCGGCCCCGAGCCGGTCCGGTTTTTGTGCCGCGGCCCTTTCCGCGGCCCGGATCCGGTCCGGTTTTTGCGCGGCGGCCCGTTCCGCGGGCCGGATCCGCTCCGGTTTTTGCGCGGCGGCCCCGATCCGCTCTGGTTTTTGCGCGGCGGCCCGTTCCGCGGGCCGGATCCGCTCCGGTTTTTGCGCGGCGGTCCCGATCCGCTCCGGTTTTTGCGCAGCGGCCCGTTCCGCGGGCCGGATCCGCTCCGGTTTTTGCGCGGCGGCCCCGATCCGCTCCGGTTTTTGCGCGGCGGCCCGTTCCGCGGGCCGCATCCGCTCCGGTTTTTGCGCGGTGGCTCCGATCCGGTCCGGTTTTTGCGCGGCGGCCCGTTCCGCGGGCCGGATCCGCTCCGGTTTTTGCGCGGCGGCCCCGAGCCTGTCCGGTTTTTGCGCGGCGGACCGTTCCGCGGGCCGGATCCGCTCCGGTTTTTGCGCGGCGGCCCCGAGCCGGTCCGGTTTTTGTGCCGCGGCCCTTTCCGCGGGCCGGATCCGCTCCGGTTTTTGCGCGGCGGCCCGTTCCGCGGGCCGGATCCGCTCCGGTTTTTGCGCGGCGGCTCCGATCCGGTCAGGTTTTTGCGCGGCGGCCGGTTCCGCGGGCCGGAGCCGGTCCGGTTTTTGCGCGGCGGCCCCGATCCGGTCCGGTTTTTGCGCGGCGGCCCGTTCCGCGGGCCGGATCCGGTCCGGTTTTTGCGCGGCGGCCCCGATCCGGTCCGGTTTTTGCGCGGCGGCCCGTTCCGCGGGCCGGATCCGCTCCGGTTTTTGCGCGGCGGCCCCGAGCCGGTCCGGTTTTTGTGCGGCAGCCCATTCCGCGGACCGGAGCCGGTCCGGTTTTTGCACGGCGGCCCCGATCCGCTCCGGTTTTTGCGCGGCGGCCCGTTCCGCGGGCCGGATCCGCTCCGGTTTTTGCGCGGCGGCCCCGATCCGGTCGGTTTTTGCGCGGCGGCCCGTTCCGCGGGCCGCATCCGGTCCAGTTTTTGCACGGCGGCCCCGATCCGCTCCGGTTTTTGCGCGGCGGCTCCTTCCGCGGGCCGGGTCCGCTCCGGTTTTTGCGCGGTGGCTCCGATCCGGTCCGGTTTTTGCCCGGCGGCCCGTTCCGTGGGCCGCATCCAGTCCGGTTTTTGCGCGGCGGCCCGTTCCGCGGGCTGGATCCGCTCCGGTTTTTGCGCGGCGGCCCCGATCCGCTCCGGTTTTTGCGCGGCGGCCCGTTCCGCGGGCCGGATCCGCTCCGGTTTTTGCGCGGTGGCCCCGATCCGCTCCGGTTTTTGCGCGGCGGCCCGTTCCGCGGGCCGGATCCGCTCCGGTTTTTGCGCGGCGGACCCGATCCGCTCCGGTTTTTGCGCGGCGGCCCGTTCTGCGGGCCGGATCCGCTCCGGTTTTTGCGCGGCGGCCCCGATCCGCTCCGGTTTTTGCGCGGCGGCCTGTTCCGCGGGCCGGATCCGGTCCGGTTTTTGCGCGGCAGCCCCGATCCACTCTGGTTTTTGCGCGGCGGCCCGTTCCGCGGGCCGGATCCGCTCCGGTTTTTGCGCGGTGGCTCCGATCCGGTCCGGTTTTTGCGCGGTGGCCCGTTCCGCGGGCCGCATCCAGTCCGGTTTTTGCGCGGCGGCCCCGATACGGTCCGGTTTTTGCGCGGCGGCCCGTTCCGCGGGCTGGATCCGCTCCGGTTTTTGCGCGGCGGCCCCGATCCGGTCCGGTTTTTGCGCGGCGGCCCGTTCCGCGGGCCGGATCCGGTCCGGTTTTTGCGCGGCGGCCCCCATCCGCTCCGGTTTTTGCGCGGCGGCCCGTTCCGCGGGCCGGATCCGCTCCGGTTTTTGCGCGGCGGCCCCGATCCACTCCGGTTTTTGCGCGGCGGCCCCTTCCGCGGGCCGGATCCGCTCCGGTTTTTGCGCGGCGGCCCCGATCCGCTCCGGTTTTTGCGCGGCGGCCCGTTCCGCGGGCCGGATCCGGTCCGGTTTTTGCGCGGTGGCCCCGATCCGGTCCGGTTTTTTGCGCGGCGGCCCGTTCCGCGAGCCGGATCCGCTCCGGTTTTTGCGCGGCGGCCCCAATCCGCTCCGGTTTTTGTGCGGCGGCCCGTTCCGCGGGCCGGAGCCGGTCCGGTTTTTGCACGGCGGCCCAGATCCGCTCCGGTTTTTGCGCGGCGGCCCGTTCCGCGGGCCGGATCCGCTCCGGTTTTTGCGCGGCGGCCCCGAGCCTGTCCGGTTTTTGCGCGGCGGCCCGTTCCGCGGGCCGGATCCGCTCCGCTTTTTGCGCGGCGGCCCCGATCCGCTCCGGTTTTTCCGCGGCGGCCCGTTCCGCGGGCTGGATCCGGTCCGGTTTTTGCGCGGCGGCCACGATCCGCTCCGGTTTTTGCGCGGCGGCCCGTTCTGCGGGCCGGATCCGGTCCGGTTTTTGCGCGGCGGCCCCGATCCGGTCCGGTTTTTGCGCGGCGGCCTGTTCCGCGGGCCGGATCCGGTCCGGTTTTTGCGCGGCGGCCCCGATCCACTCTGGTTTTTGCGCGGCGGCCCGTTCCGCGGGCCGGATCCGCTCCGGTTTTTGCGCGGCGGCCCCGATCCGCTCCTGTTTTTGTGCCGCGGCCCGTTCCGCGGGCCGGATCCGCTCCGGTTTTTGCGCGGTGGCTCCGATCCGGTCCGGTTTTTGCGCGGTGGCCCGTTCCGCGGGCCGCATCCAGTCCGGTTTTTGCGCGGCGGCCCCGATACGGTCCGGTTTTTGTGCCGCGGCCCGTTCCACGGGCCGGATCCGCTCCGGTTTTTGCGCGGCGGCCCCGATCCGCTCCGGTTTTTGCGCGGCGGCCCGTTCCGCGGGCCGGATCCGCTCCGGTTTTTGCGCGGCGGGCCCGATCCGCTCCGGTTTTTGCGCAGCGGCCCGTTCCGCGGGCCGGATCCGCTCCGGTTTTTGCGCGGCGGCCCCGATCCGCTCCGGTTTTTGCGCGGCGGCCCGTTCCGCGGGCCGGATCCGCTCCGGTTTTTGCGCGGCGGCCCCGATCCGCTCCGGTTTTTGCGCAGCGGCCCATTCCGCGGGCCGGATCCCCTCCGGTTTTTGCGCGGCAGCCCCGATCCGCTCCGTTTTTTGCGCGGCGGCCCGTTCCGCGGGCCGGATCCGCTCCGGTTTTTGCGCGGCGGCCCCGATCCACTCCGGTTTTTGCGCGGCGGCCCGTTCCGCGGGCCGGATCCGCTCCGGTTTTTGCGCGGTGGCTCCGATCCGGTCCGGTTTTTGCGCGGCGGCCCGTTCCGCGGGCCGGATCCGATCCGGTTTTTGCGCGGTGGCTCCAATCCGGTCCGATATTTGCGCGGCGGCCCGTTCCGCGGGCTGCATCCGCTCCGGTTTTTGCGCGGTGGCTCCAATCCGGTCCGGTTTTTGCGCGGCGGCCCGTTCCGCGGGCCGGATCCGCTCCGGTTTTTGCGCGGCGGCCCCGATCCGCTCCGGTTTTTGTACGGCAGCCCGTTCCGCGGGGCGGAGCCGGTCCGGTTTTTGCGCGGCGGCCCCCATCCGCTCCGGTTTTTGCGCGGCGGCCCGTTCCGCGGGCCGGATCCGCTCCGGTTTTTGCGCGGCGGCCCCGATCCGCTCCGGTTTTTGCGCGGCGGCCCGTTCCGCGGGCCGGATCCGCTCCGGTTTTTGCGCGGCGGCCCCGATCCACTCTGGTTTTTGCGCGGCGGCCCGTTCCGCGTGCCGGATCCGCTCCGGTTTTTGCGCGGCGGCCACGATCCGCTCCTGTTTTTGTGCCGCGGCCCCTTCCGCGGGCCGGATCCGCTCCGGTTTTTGCGCGGTGGCCCCGATCCGGTCCGGTTTTTGCGCGGCGGCCCGTTCCGCGGGCCGGATCCGCTCCGGTTTTTGCGCGGCGGCCCCGATCCGCTCCGGTTTTTGTGCGGCAGCCCGTTCCGCGGGCCGGAGCCGGTCCGGTTTTTGCACGGCGGCCCCGATCCGCTCCGGTTTTTGCGCGGCGGCCCGTTCCGCGGGCCGGATCCGGTCCGGTTTTTGCGCGGCGGCCCCGATCCGGTCGGTTTTTGCGCGGCGGCCCGTTCCGCGGGCCGGATCCGCTCCGCTTTTTGCGCGGCGGCCCCGAGCCGGTCCGGTTTTTGCGCGGCGGCCCGTTCCGCGGGCCGGATCCGCTCCGGTTTTTGCGCGGCGGCCCCGAGCCGCTCCGGTTTTTGCGCGGCGGCCCGTTCTGCGGGCCGGATCCGGTCCGGTTTTTGCGCGGCGGCCCCGATCCGGTCCGGTTTTTGCGCGGCGGCCTGTTCCGCGGGCCGGATCCGCTCCGGTTTTTGCGCGGCGGCCCCGATCCACTCTGGTTTTTGCGCGGCGGCCCGTTCCGCGGGCCGGATCCGCTCCGGTTTTTGCGCGGCGCCCCCGATCCGCTCCGGTTTTTGCGCGGCGGCCCGTTCCGCGGGCCGGAGCCGGTCCGGTTTTTGCGCGGCGGCCCCGATCCTGTCCGGTTTTTGTGCGGCGGCCCGTTCCGCGGGCCGGATCCGCTCCGGTTTTTGCGCGGCCGCACCGAGCCTGTCCGGTTTTTGCGCGGCGGCCCGTTCCGCGGGCCACATCCGCTCCGGTTTTTGCGCGGTGGCTCCGATCCGGTCCCGTTTTTGCGCGGCGGCCCGTTCCGCGGGCCGGATCCGCTCCGGTTTTTGCGCGGCGGCCCCGATCCGCTCCGGTTTTTGCGCGGCGGCCCGTTCCGCGGGCCGGATCCGCTCCGGTTTTTGCGCGGCGGCCCCGAGCCGGTCCGGTTTTTGTGCCGCGGCCCTTTCCGCGGCCCGGATCCGGTCCGGTTTTTGCGCGGCGGCCCGTTCCGCGGGCCGGATCCGCTCCGGTTTTTGCGCGGCGGCCCCGATCCGCTCCGGTTTTTGCACGGCGGCCCGTTCCGCGGGCCGGATCCGCTCCGGTTTTTGCGCGGCGGTCCCGATCCGCTCCGGTTTTTGCGCAGCGGCCCGTTCCGCGGGCCGGATCCGCTCCGGTTTTTGCGCGGCGGCCCCGATCCGCTCCGGTTTTTGCGCGGCGGCCCGTTCCGCGGGCCGCATCCGCTCCGGTTTTTGCGCGGTGGCTCCGATCCGGTCCGGTTTTTGCGCGGCGGCCCGTTCCGCGGGCCGGATCCGGTCCGGTTTTTGCGCGGCGGCCCCGAGCCTGTCCGGTTTTTGCGCGGCGGCCCGTTCCGCGGGCCGGATCCGGTCCGGTTTTTGCGCGGCGGCCCCGAGCCTGTCCGGTTTTTGCGCGGTGGCTCCGATCCGGTCCGGTTTTTGCGCGGCGGCCGGTTCCGCGGGCCGGAGCCGGTCCGGTTTTTGCGCGGCGGCCCCGAGCCGCTCCGGTTTTTGCGCGGCGGCCCGTTCCGCGGGCCGGATCCGCTCCGGTTTTTGCGCGGCGGCCCCGAGCCGGTCCGGTTTTTGCGCGGCGGCCCGTTCCGCGGGCCGGATCCGCTCCGGTTTTTGCGCGGCGGCCCCGATCCTGTCCGGTTTTTGCGCGGCGGCCCGTTCCGCGGGCCGGATCCGGTCCGGTTTTTGCGCGGCGGCCCCGAGCCTGTCCGGTTTTTGCGCGGCGGCCCGTTCCGCGGGCCGGATCCGCTCCGGTTTTTGCGCGGCGGCCCCGATCCTGTCCGGTTTTTGCGCGGCGGCCCGTTCCGCGGGCCGGATCCGGTCCGGTTTTTGCGCGGCGGCCCCGAGCCTGTCCGGTTTTTGCGCGGCGGCCCGTTCCGCGGGCCGCATCCGCTCCGGTTTTTGCGCGGTGGCTCCGATCCGGTCCGGTTTTTGCGCGGCGGCCCGTTCCGCGGGCTGGATCCGGTCCGGTTTTTGCGCGGCGGCCCCGATCCGGTCCGGTTTTTGCGCGGCGGCCCGTTCCGCGGGCCGGATCCGCTCCGGTTTTTGCGCGGCGGCCCCGAGCCGGTCCGGTTTTTGTGCGGCGGCCCGTTCCGCGGGCCGGAGCCGGTCCGGTTTTTGCGCGGCGGCCCCGATCCGGTCCGGTTTTTGCGCGGCGGCCCGTGCCGCGGGCCGGATCCGATCCGGTTTTTGCGCGGCGGCCCCGATCCGGTCCGATTTTTGCGCGGCGGCCCGTTCCGCGGGCCGGATCCGCTCCGGTTTTTGCGCGGCGGCCCCGAGCCTGTCCGGTTTTTGCGCGGCGGCCCGTTCCGCGGGCCGGATCCGCTCCGGTTTTTGCGCGGCGGACCCAATCCGCTCCGGTTTTTGTGCCGCGGCCCTTTCCGCGGGCCGGATCCGCTCCGGTTTTTGCGCGGCGGCCCGTTCCGCGGGCCGGATCCGCTCCGGTTTTTGCGCGGCGGCTCCGATCCGGTCAGGTTTTTGCGCGGCGGCCGGTTCCGCGGGCCGGAGCCGGTCCGGTTTTTGCGCGGCGGCCCCGATCCGCTCCGGTTTTTGCGCGGCGGCCCGTTCCGCGGGCCGGATCCGATCCGGTTTTTGCGCCGCGGCCCCGATCCGGTCCGATTTTTGCGCGGCGGCCCGTTCCGCGGGCCGGATCCGGTCCGGTTTTTGCGCGGCAGCCCCGATCCTGTCCGGTTTTTGCGCGGCGGCCCGTTCTGCGGGCCGGATCCGCTCCGGTTTTTGAGCGGCGGCTCCGATCCGGTCCGGTTTTTGCGCAGCGGCCCGTTCCGCGGGCCGGATCCGCTCCGGTTTTTGCGCGGCGGCCCCGATCCGCTCCGGTTTTTGTGCGGCAGCCCGTTCCGCGGGCCGGATCCGCTCCGGTTTTTGCGCGGCGCCCCGATCCGCTCCGGTTTTTGCGCGGCGGCCCGTTCCGCGGGCCGGATCCGGTCCGGTTTTTGCGCGATGGCCCCGATCCGGTCCGGTTTTTGCGTGGCGGCCCGTTCCGCGGGCCGGATCCGCTCCGGTTTTTGCGCGGCGGCCCCGAGCCGGTCCGGTTTTTGCGCGGCGGCCCGTTCCGCGGGCCGGATCCGCTCCGCTTTTTGCGCGGCAGCCCCGATCCGCTCCGGTTTTTCCGCGGCGGCCCGTTCCGCGGGCTGGATCCGGTCCGGTTTTTGCGCGGCGGCCACGATCCGCTCCGGTTTTTGCGCGGCGGCCCGTTCTGCGGGCCGGATCCGGTCCGGTTTTTGCGCGGCGGCCCCGATCCGGTCCGGTTTTTGCGCGGCGGCCCGTTCCGCGGGCCGCATCCGCTCCGGTTTTTGCGCGGTGGCCCCGATCCGCTCCTGTTTTTGTGCCACGGCCCATTCCGCGGGCCGGATCCGCTCCGGTTTTTGCGCGGTGGCTCCGATCCGGTCCGGTTTTTGCGCGGTGGCCCGTTCTGCGGGCCGCATCCAGTCCGGTTTTTGCGCGGCGGCCCCGATCCGCTCCGGTTTTTGTGCCGCGGCCCTTTCCGCGGGCCGGATCCGGTCCGGTTTTTGCGCGGCGGCCCGTTCCGCGGGCCGGATCCGCTCCGGTTTTTGCGCGGCGGCTCCGATCCGGTCAGGTTTTTGCGCGGCGGCCGGTTCCGCGGGCCGGAGCCGGTCCGGTTTTTGCGCGGCGGCCCCGAGCCGGTCCGGTTTTTGTGCCGCGGCCCTTTCCGCGGCCCGGATCCGGTCCGGTTTTTGCGCGGCGGCCCGTTCCGCGGGCCGGATCCGCTCCGGTTTTTGCGCGGCGGCCCCGATCCGCTCCGGTTTTTGCACGGCGGCCCGTTCCGCGGGCCGGATCCGCTCCGGTTTTTGCGCGGCGGTCCCGATCCGCTCCGGTTTTTGCGCAGCGGCCCGTTCCGCGGGCCGGATCCGCTCCGGTTTTTGCGCGGCGGCCCCGATCCGCTCCGGTTTTTGCGCGGCGGCCCGTTCCGCGGGCCGCATCCGCTCCGGTTTTTGCGCGGTGGCTCCGATCCGGTCCGGTTTTTGCGCGGCGGCCCGTTCCGCGGGCCGGATCCGGTCCGGTTTTTGCGCGGCGGCCCCGAGCCTGTCCGGTTTTTGCGCGGCGGCCCGTTCCGCGGGCCGGATCCGGTCCGGTTTTTGCGCGGCGGCCCCGAGCCTGTCCGGTTTTTGCGCGGTGGCTCCGATCCGGTCCGGTTTTTGCGCGGCGGCCGGTTCCGCGGGCCGGAGCCGGTCCGGTTTTTGCGCGGCGGCCCCGAGCCGCTCCGGTTTTTGCGCGGCGGCCCGTTCCGCGGGCCGGATCCGCTCCGGTTTTTGCGCGGCGGCCCCGAGCCGGTCCGGTTTTTGCGCGGCGGCCCGTTCCGCGGGCCGGATCCGCTCCGGTTTTTGCGCGGCGGCCCCGATCCTGTCCGGTTTTTGCGCGGCGGCCCGTTCCGCGGGCCGGATCCGGTCCGGTTTTTGCGCGGCGGCCCCGAGCCTGTCCGGTTTTTGCGCGGCGGCCCGTTCCGCGGGCCGGATCCGCTCCGGTTTTTGCGCGGCGGCCCCGATCCTGTCCGGTTTTTGCGCGGCGGCCCGTTCCGCGGGCCGGATCCGGTCCGGTTTTTGCGCGGCGGCCCCGAGCCTGTCCGGTTTTTGCGCGGCGGCCCGTTCCGCGGGCCGCATCCGCTCCGGTTTTTGCGCGGTGGCTCCGATCCGGTCCGGTTTTTGCGCGGCGGCCCGTTCCGCGGGCTGGATCCGGTCCGGTTTTTGCGCGGCGGCCCCGATCCGGTCCGGTTTTTGCGCGGCGGCCCGTTCCGCGGGCCGGATCCGCTCCGGTTTTTGCGCGGCGGCCCCGAGCCGGTCCGGTTTTTGTGCGGCGGCCCGTTCCGCGGGCCGGAGCCGGTCCGGTTTTTGCGCGGCGGCCCCGATCCGGTCCGGTTTTTGCGCGGCGGCCCGTGCCGCGGGCCGGATCCGATCCGGTTTTTGCGCGGCGGCCCCGATCCGGTCCGATTTTTGCGCGGCGGCCCGTTCCGCGGGCCGGATCCGCTCCGGTTTTTGCGCGGCGGCCCCGAGCCTGTCCGGTTTTTGCGCGGCGGCCCGTTCCGCGGGCCGGATCCGCTCCGGTTTTTGCGCGGCGGACCCAATCCGCTCCGGTTTTTGTGCCGCGGCCCTTTCCGCGGGCCGGATCCGCTCCGGTTTTTGCGCGGCGGCCCGTTCCGCGGGCCGGATCCGCTCCGGTTTTTGCGCGGCGGCTCCGATCCGGTCAGGTTTTTGCGCGGCGGCCGGTTCCGCGGGCCGGAGCCGGTCCGGTTTTTGCGCGGCGGCCCCGATCCGCTCCGGTTTTTGCGCGGCGGCCCGTTCCGCGGGCCGGATCCGATCCGGTTTTTGCGCCGCGGCCCCGATCCGGTCCGATTTTTGCGCGGCGGCCCGTTCCGCGGGCCGGATCCGGTCCGGTTTTTGCGCGGCAGCCCCGATCCTGTCCGGTTTTTGCGCGGCGGCCCGTTCTGCGGGCCGGATCCGCTCCGGTTTTTGAGCGGCGGCTCCGATCCGGTCCGGTTTTTGCGCAGCGGCCCGTTCCGCGGGCCGGATCCGCTCCGGTTTTTGCGCGGCGGCCCCGATCCGCTCCGGTTTTTGTGCGGCAGCCCGTTCCGCGGGCCGGATCCGCTCCGGTTTTTGCGCGGCGCCCCGATCCGCTCCGGTTTTTGCGCGGCGGCCCGTTCCGCGGGCCGGATCCGGTCCGGTTTTTGCGCGATGGCCCCGATCCGGTCCGGTTTTTGCGTGGCGGCCCGTTCCGCGGGCCGGATCCGCTCCGGTTTTTGCGCGGCGGCCCCGAGCCGGTCCGGTTTTTGCGCGGCGGCCCGTTCCGCGGGCCGGATCCGCTCCGCTTTTTGCGCGGCAGCCCCGATCCGCTCCGGTTTTTCCGCGGCGGCCCGTTCCGCGGGCTGGATCCGGTCCGGTTTTTGCGCGGCGGCCACGATCCGCTCCGGTTTTTGCGCGGCGGCCCGTTCTGCGGGCCGGATCCGGTCCGGTTTTTGCGCGGCGGCCCCGATCCGGTCCGGTTTTTGCGCGGCGGCCCGTTCCGCGGGCCGCATCCGCTCCGGTTTTTGCGCGGTGGCCCCGATCCGCTCCTGTTTTTGTGCCACGGCCCATTCCGCGGGCCGGATCCGCTCCGGTTTTTGCGCGGTGGCTCCGATCCGGTCCGGTTTTTGCGCGGTGGCCCGTTCTGCGGGCCGCATCCAGTCCGGTTTTTGCGCGGCGGCCCCGATCCGCTCCGGTTTTTGTGCCGCGGCCCTTTCCGCGGGCCGGATCCGGTCCGGTTTTTGCGCGGCGGCCCGTTCCGCGGGCCGGATCCGCTCCGGTTTTTGCGCGGCGGCTCCGATCCGGTCAGGTTTTTGCGCGGCGGCCGGTTCCGCGGGCCGGAGCCGGTCCGGTTTTTGCGCGGCGGCCCCGATCCGGTCCGGTTTTTGCGCGGCGGCCCGTTCCGCGGGCCGGATCCGATCCGGTTTTTGCGCGGCGGCCCCGATCCGGTCCGATTTTTGCGCGGCGGCCCGTTCTGCGGGCCGGATCCGGTCCGGTTTTTGCGCGGCAGCCCCGATCCGATCCGGTTTTTGCGCGGTGGCCCGTTCCGTGGGCCGGATCCGCTCCGCTTTTTGCGCGGCGGCCCCGATTCACTCCGGTTTTTGCGCGGCGGCCCCTTCCGCGGGCCGGATCCGCTCCGGTTTTTGCGCGGTGGCTCCGATCCGGTCCAGTTTTTGCCCGGCGGCCCGTTCCGTGGGCCGCATCCAGTCCGGTTTTTGCGCGGCGGCCCGTTCCGCGGGCCGGATCCGCTCCGGTTTTTGCGCGGCGGCCCCGATCCTGTCCGGTTTTTGCGCGGCGGCCCGTTCTGCGGGCCGGATCCGCTCCGGTTTTTGCGCGGTGGCCCCGATCCGCTCCGGTTTTTGCGCGGCGGCCCGTTCCGCGGGCCGGATCCGCTCCGGTTTTTGCGCGGCGGCCCCGATCCGCTCCGGTTTTTGTGCGGCAGCCCGTTCCGCGGGCCGGATCCGGTCCGGTTTTTGCGCGGCGCCCCGATCCGCTTCGGTTTTTGCGCGGCGGCCCGTTCCGCGGGCCGGATCCGGTCCGGTTTTTGCGCGGTGGCCCCGATCCGCTCCGGTTTTTGCGCGGCGGCCCGTTCCGCGGGCCGGATCCGCTCCGGTTTTTGCGCGGCGGCCCCGAGCCGCTCCGGTTTTTGCGCCGCGGCCTGTTCCGCGGGCCGGATCCGCTCCGGTTTTTGCGCGGCGGCCCCGATCCGCTCCGGTTTTTGCGCGGCGGCCTGTTCCGCGGGCCGGATCCGCTCCGGTTTTTGCGCGGCGGCCCCGAGCCGCTCCGGTTTTTGCGCGGCGGCCCGTTCCGCGGGCCGGATCCGCTCCGCTTTTTGCGCGGCGGCCCCGATCCGCTCCGGTTTTTCCGCGGCGGCCCGTTCCGCGGGCCGGATCCGCTCCGGTTTTTGCGCGGCGGGCCCGATCCGCTCCGGTTTTTGCGCGGCGGCCCGTTCTGCGGGCCGGATCCGCTCCGGTTTTTGCGCGGCGGCCCCGATACGGTCCGGTTTTTGCGCCGCGGCCCGTTCCGCGGGCCGGATCCGCTCCGGTTTTTGCGCGGCGGCCCCGATCCGCTCCGGTTTTTGCGCGGCGGCCCGTTCCGCGGGCCGGATCCGCTCCGGTTTTTGCGCGGCGGCCCCGATCCGGTCCGGTTTTTGCGCGGCGGCCCGTTCCGCGGGCCGGATCCGCTCCGGTTTTTGCGCGGCGGCCCCGATCCTGTCCGGTTTTTGCGCGGCGGCCCGTTCCGCGGGCCGGATCCGCTCCGGTTTTTGCGCGGCGGCCCCGAGCCGCTCCGGTTTTTGCGCGGCGGCCCGTTCCGCGGGCCGGATCCGCTCCGGTTTTTGCGCGGCGGGCCAGAGCCGGTCCGGTTTTTGCGCGGCGGCCTGTTCCACGGGCCGGATCCGGTCCGGTTTTTGCGCGGCGGCCCCTGCCGGTCCGGTTTTTGTGCCGCGGCCCTTTCCGCGGGCCGGATCCGCTCCGGTTTTTGCGCGGCGGCCCGTTCCACGGGCCGGATCCGCTCCGGTTTTTGCGCGGCGGCCCCGATCCGCTCCGGTTTTTGCGCGGCGGCCCGTTCCGTGGGCCGCATCCGCTCCGGTTTTTGCGCGGCGGCCCCGATCCGCTCCGATTTTTGCGCGGCGGCCCGTTCCGCGGGCCGCATCTGCTCCGGTTTTTGCGCGGCGGCCCCGAGCCGGTCCGGTTTTTGCGCGGCGGCCCGTTCCGCGGGCCGGATCCGCTCCGGTTTTTGCGCGGCGGCCCCGAGCCGGTCCGGTTTTTTGCGCGGCGGCCCGTTCCGCGGGCCGGATCCGCTCCGGTTTTTGCGCGGCGGGCCAGAGCCGGTCCGGTTTTTGCGCGGCGGCCTGTTCCACGGGCCGGATCCGCTCCGGTTTTTGCGCGGCGGCCCCTGCCGGTCCGGTTTTTGTGCCGCGGCCCTTTCCGCGGGCCGGATCCGCTCCGGTTTTTGCGCGGCGGCCCGTTCCACGGGCCGGATCCGCTCCGGTTTTTGCGCGGCGGCCCCGATCCGCTCCGGTTTTTGCGCGGCGGCCCGTTCCGTGGGCCGCATCCGCTCCGGTTTTTGCGCGGCGGCCCCGATCCGCTCCGATTTTTGCGCGGCGGCCCGTTCCGCGGGCCGCATCTGCTCCGGTTTTTGCGCGGCGGCCCCGAGCCGGTCCGGTTTTTGCACGGCGGCCCGTTTCGTGGGCCGCATCCGGTCCGGTTTTTGCGCGGCGGCCCCGAGCCGGTCCGGTCTTTGCGCGGCGGCCCCGATCCACTCTGGTTTTTGCGCGGTGGCCCGTTCCGCGGGCCGCATCCAGTCCGGTTTTTGCGCGGCGGCCCCGATTCGGTCCGGTTTTTGCGCCGTGGCCCATTCCGCGGGCCGGATCCGGTCCGGTTTTTGCGCGGCGGCCCCGAGCCGGTCCGGTTTTTGCGTGGCGGCCCGTTCCGCGGGCCGGATCCGCTCCGGTTTTTGCGCGGCGGGCCAGAGCCGGTCCGGTTTTTGCGCGGCGGCTCGTTCCGCGGGCCGGATCCGCTCCGGTTTTTGCGCGGCGGCCCGTTCCGCGGGCTGGATCCGGTCCGGTTTTTGCACGGCGGCCCCGATCCGCTCCGGTTTTTGCGCGGCGGCCCGTTCCGCGGTCTGGATCCGCTCCGGTTTTTGCGCGGCGGGCCCGATCCGCTCCGGTTTTTGCGCGGCGGCCCGTTCCGCGGGCCGGATCCGCTCCGGTTTTTGCGCGGTGGCCCCGAGCCGCTCCGGTTTTTGCGCGGCGGCCCGTTCCGCGGGCCGGATCCGCTCCGGTTTTTGCGCGGCGGCCCCGAGCCGGTCCGGTTTTTGCGCGGCGGCCCGATCCGCGGGCCGGATCCGCTCCGGTTTTTGCACGGCGGCCCAGAGCCGCTCCGGTTTTTGCGCGGCGGCTCGTTCCGCGGGCCGGATCCGCTCCGCTTTTTGCGCGGCGGCCCCGATCCGCTCCGGTTTTTGCGCGGCGGCCCCGATCCGGTCCGCTTTTTGCGCGGCGGCCCCGATCCGCTCCGGTTTTTGCGCGGCGGCCCGTTCCGTGGGCCGCATCCGGTCCGGTTTTTGCGCGGCGGCCCCGAGCCGGTCCGGTCTTTGCGCGGCGGCCCGTTCCGCGGGCCGCATCCGGTCCGGTTTTTGCGCGGCGGCCCCGATCCCGTACGGTTTTTGCGCGGCAGCCCGTTCCGCGGGCCGGATCCGGTCCGGTTTTTGCACGGCGGCCCCGATCCACTCTGGTTTTTGCGCGGCGGCCCGTTCCGCGGGCCGGATCCGGTCCGGTTTTTGCGCGGCGGCCCCGATCCGCTCCGGTTTTTGTGCCGCGGCCCGTTCCGCGGGCCGGATCCGCTCCGTTTTTTGCGCGGCGGCTCCGATCCGGTCCGGTTTTTGCGCGGTGGCCCGTTCCGCAGGCCGCATCCAGTCCGGTTTTTGCGCGGCGGCCCCGATCCGCTCCGTTTTTTGTGCGGCGGCCCGTTCCGCGGGCCGGATCCGGTCCGGTTTTTGCGCGGTGGCTCCGATCCGGACCGGTTTTTGCGCGGCGGCCCGTTCCGCGGGCCGCATCCAGTCCGGTTTTTGCGCGGCGGCCCCGATCCGCTCCGGTTTTTGCGCCGTGGCCCGTTCCGCGGGCCGGATCCACTCCGGTTTTTGCGCGGCGGCCCCGAGCCGGTCCGGTTTTTGCGCGGCGGCCTGTTCCGCGGGCCGGATCCGCTCCGGTTTTGGGCGGTGGCTCCGATCCGCTCCGGTTTTTGCCCGGCGGCCCGTTCCGTGGGCCGCATCCAGTCCGGTTTTTGCGCCACGGCCCGTTCCGCGGGCCGGATCCGCTCCGGTTTTTGCGCGGCAGCCCCGAGCCGGTCCGGTTTTTGCGCGGCGGCCCGTTCCGCGGGCCGGATCCGCTCCGGTTTTTGCGCGGCGGCCCCGATCCGCTCCGGTTTTTGCGCGGCGGCCCGTTCCGCGGGCCGGATCTGCTCCGGTTTTTGCGCGGCGGCCCCGATCCGCTCCGGTTTTTGTGCGGCAGCCCGTTCCGCGGGCCGGAGCCGGTCCGGTTTTTGCACGGCGGCCCCGATCCGCTCCGGTTTTTGCGCGGCGGCCCGTTCTGCGGGCCGGATCCGCTCCGGTTTTTGCGCGGCAGCCCCGATCCGCTCCGGTTTTTGCGCGGCGGCCCCGATCCGCTCCGGTTTTTGCGCGGCGGCCCGTTCCGCGGGCCGGATCCGATCCGGTTTTTGCGCGGCGGCCCCGATCCGGTCCGATTTTTGCGCGGCGGCCCGTTCCGCGGGCCGGATCCGCTCCAGTTTTTGCGCGGCGCCCCGATCCGATCCGGTTTTTGCGCGGTGGCCCGTTCCGCGGGCCGGATCCGCTCCGCTTTTTGCGCGGCGGCCCCGATCCGGTCCGGTTTTTGCGCGGCGGCCCGTTCCGTGGGCCGCATCCGGTCCGGTTTTTGCGCGGCGGTCCCGAGCCGGTCCGGTCTTTGCGCGGCGGCCCGTTCCGCGGGCCGGAGCCGGTCCGTTTTTTGCGCGGTGGCTCCGATCCGGTCCGATATTTGCGCGGCGGCCCATTCCGCGGGCCGCATCCGCTCCGGTTTTTGCGCGGCGGCCCCGATCCGGTCCGATTTTTGCGCGGTGGCCCGTTCCGCGGGCCGGATCCGGTCCGGTTTTTGCGCGGCGGCCCAGATCCCGTACGGTTTTTGCGCGGCAGCCCGTTCCGCGGGCCGGATCCGGTCCGGTTTTTGCGCGGCGGCCCCGATCCACTCTGGTTTTTGCGCGGCGGCCCGTTCCGCGGGCCGGATCCGGTCCGGTTTTTGCGCGGCGGCCCCGATCCTGTCCGGTTTTTGTGCCGCGGCCCGTTCCGCGGGCCGGATCCGCTCCGCTTTTTGCGCGGCGGCTCCGATCCGGTCCGGTTTTTGCGCGGTGGCCCGTTTTGCAGGCCGCATCCAGTCCGGTTTTTGCGCGGCGGCCCCGATTCGCTCCGGTTTTTGCGCCGTGGCCCGTTCCGCGGGCCGGATCCGCTCCGGTTTTTGTGCGGCGGCCCCGAGCAGGTCCGGTTTTTGCGCGGCGGCCCGTTCCGCGGGCCGGATCCGCTCCGGTTTTTGCGCGGCGGGCCCGATCCGCTCCGGTTTTTGCGCGGCGGCTCGTTCCGCGGGCCGGATCCGCTCCGCTTTTTGCGCGGCGGCCCCGATCCGCTCCGGTTTTTGCGCGGCGGCCCCGATCCGGTCCGCTTTTTGCGCGGCGGCCCCGATCCGCTCCGGTTTTTGCGCGGCGGCCCGTTCCGTGGGCCGCATCCGGTCCGGTTTTTGCGCGGCGGCCCCGAGCCGGTCCGGTCTTTGCGCGGCGGCCCGTTCCGCGGGCCGCATCCGCTCCGGTTTTTGCGCGGTGGCTCCGATCTGGTCCGATATTTGCGCGGCGGCCCGTTCCGCGGGCCGGATCCGCTCCGGTTTTTGCGCGGTGGCCCCGATCCGGTCCGGTTTTTGCGCGGTGGCCCGTTCCGCGGGCCGGATCCGGTCCGGTTTTTGCGCGGCGGCCCCGATCCCGTACGGTTTTTGCGCGGCAGCCCGTTCCGCGGGCCGGATCCGGTCCGGTTTTTGCGCGGCGGCCCCGATCCACTCTGGTTTTTGCGCGGCGGCCCGTTCCGCGGGCCGCATCCGCTCCGGTTTTTGCGCGGCGGCCCCGATCCGCTCCGTTTTTTGTGCGGCGGCCCGTTCCGCGGGCCGGATCCGGTCCGGTTTTTGCGCGGTGGCTCCGATCCGGACCGGTTTTTGCGTGGCGGCCCGTTCCGCGGGCCGCATCCAGTCCGGTTTTTGCGCGGCGGCCCCGATCCGCTCCGGTTTTTGCGCCGTGGCCCGTTCCGCGGGCCGGATCCACTCCGGTTTTTGCGCGGCGGCCCCGAGCCGGTCCGGTTTTTGCGCGGCGGCCTGTTCCGCGGGCCGGATCCGCTCCGGTTTTGGGCGGTGGCTCCGATCCGCTCCGGTTTTTGCCCGGCGGCCCGTTCCGTGGGCCGCATCCAGTCCGGTTTTTGCGCGGCGGCCCGTTCCGCGGGCCGGATCGGCTCCGGTTTTTGCGCGGCGGCCCCGATCCGCTCCGGTTTTTGCGCGGCGGCCCGTTCCGCGGGCCGGATCCGCTCCGGTTTTTGCGCGGCGGCCCCGATCCGCTCCGATTTTTGCGCGGCGGCCCGTTCCGCGGGCCGGATCCGCTCCAGTTTTTGCGCGGCGCCCCGATCCGATCCGGTTTTTGCGCGGTGGCCCGTTCCGCGGGCCGGATCCGCTCCGCTTTTTGCGCGGCGGCCCCGATCCGCTCCGGTTTTTGCGCGGCGGCCCGTTCCGTGGGCCGCATCCGGTCCGGTTTTTGCGCGGCGGCCCCGAGCCGGTCCGGTCTTTGCGCGGCGGCCCGTTCCGCGGGCCGGATCCGCTCCGCTTTTTGCGCGGCGGCCCCGATCCGCTCCGGTCTTTGCGCGGCGGCCCGTTCCGCGGGCCGCATCCGGTCCGGTTTTTGCGCGGTGGCCCCGATCCGCTCCGGTTTTTGCGCGGCGGCCCGTTCCGCGGGCCGGATCCGGTCCGGTTTTTGCGCAGCGGCCCCGAGCCGGTCCGGTTTTTGCGCGGTGGCCCGTTCCGCGGGCCGGATCCGGTCCGGTTTTTGCGCGGCGGCCCCGAGCCGGTCCAGTTTTTGCGTGGCGGCCCGTTCCGCGGGCCGGATCCGCTCCGCTTTTTGCGCGGCGGTCCCGAGCCGGTCCGGTTTTTGCGCGGCGGCCCCGATCCGCTCCGGTTTTTGCGCGGCGGCCCGTTCCGCGGGCCGGATCCGCTCCGCTTTTTGCGCGGCGGCCCCGATCCGCTCCGGTTTTTGCGCGGCGGCCCCGAGCCGCTCCGGTTTTTGCGCGTCGGCCCGTTCCGCGGGCCGGATCCGATCCGGTTTTTGCGCGGTGGCCCCGATCCGCTCCGATTTTTGCGCGGCGGCCCGTTCCGCGGGCCGGATCCGCTCCAGTTATTGCGCGGCGCCCCGATCCGATCCGGTTTTTGCGCGGTGGCCCGTTCCGCGGGCCGGATCCGCTCCGGTTTTTGCGCGGCGGCCCCGATCCGCTCCGGTTTTTGCGCGGCGGCCCGTTCCGTGGGCCGCATCCGGTCCGGTTTTTGCGCGGCGGCCCCGAGCCGGTCCGGTTTTTGCGCGGCGGCCCGTTCCGCGGGCCGGATCCGCTCCGGTTTTTGCGCGGCGGCTCCGATCCGCTCCGGTTTTTGCGCGGCGGCCCGTTCCGCGGGCCGGATCCGCTCCGGTTTTTGCGCGGTGGCCCCGATCCTGTCCGGTTTCTGCGCGGCGGCCCGTTCCGCGGGCCGGAGCCGGTCCGGTTTTTGCGCGGCGGCCCCGATCCGCTCCGGTTTTTGCGCGGCGGCCCGTTCCGCGGGCCGGATCCGCTCCGGTTTTTGCGCGGCGGCCCCGATACGGTCCGGTTTTTGCGCCGCGGCCCGTTCCGCGGGCCGGATCCGCTCCGGTTTTTGCGCGGCGGCCCCGATCCTGTCCGGTTTTTGCGCGGCGGCCCGTTCCGCGGGCCGCATCCGCTCCGGTTTTTGCGCGGCGGCTCCGATCCGGTCAGGTTTTTGCCCGGCGGCCCGTTCCGCGGGCCGGATCCGGTCCGGTTTTTGCGCGGCGGCCCTGAGCCTGTCCGGTTTTTGCGCGGCGGCCCCTTCCGCGGGCCGGATCCGCTCCGGTTTTTGCGCGGCGGCCCCGAGCCGGTCCGGTTTTTGTGCCGCGGCCCTTTCCGCGGGCCGGATCCGCTCCGGTTTTTGCGCGGCGGCCCGTTCCGCGGGCCGGATCCGCTCCGGTTTTTGCGCGGCGGCCCCGATCCGCTCCGTTTTTTGCGCGGCGGCCCGTTCCGCGGGCCGCATCCGCTCCAGTTTTTGCGCGGCGGCCCCGATCCGGTCCGATTTTTGCGCGGCGGCCCGTTCTGCGGGCCGGATCCGATCCGGTTTTTGCGCGGCGGCCCCGATTCTGTCCGGTTTTTGCGCGGCGGCCCGTTCCGCGGGCCGGATCCGATCCGGTTTTTGCGCGGCGGCCCCGATCCGGTCCGGTTTTTGCGCGGCGGCCCGTTCCGTGGGCCGCATCCGGTCCGGTTTTTGCGCGGCGGTCCCGAGCCGGTCCGGTCTTTGCGCGGCGGCCCGTTCCGCGGGCCGGAGCCGGTCCGTTTTTTGCGCGGTGGCTCCGATCCGGTCCGATATTTGCGCGGCGGCCCATTCCGCGGGCCGCATCCGCTCCGGTTTTTGCGCGGCGGCCCCGATCCGGTCCGATTTTTGCGCGGTGGCCCGTTCCGCGGGCCGGATCCGGTCCGGTTTTTGCGCGGCGGCCCAGATCCCGTACGGTTTTTGCGCGGCAGCCCGTTCCGCGGGCCGGATCCGGTCCGGTTTTTGCGCGGCGGCCCCGATCCACTCTGGTTTTTGCGCGGCGGCCCGTTCCGCGGGCCGGATCCGGTCCGGTTTTTGCGCGGCGGCCCCGATCCTGTCCGGTTTTTGTGCCGCGGCCCGTTCCGCGGGCCGGATCCGCTCCGCTTTTTGCGCGGCGGCTCCGATCCGGTCCGGTTTTTGCGCGGTGGCCCGTTTTGCAGGCCGCATCCAGTCCGGTTTTTGCGCGGCGGCCCCGATTCGCTCCGGTTTTTGCGCCGTGGCCCGTTCCGCGGGCCGGATCCGCTCCGGTTTTTGTGCGGCGGCCCCGAGCAGGTCCGGTTTTTGCGCGGCGGCCCGTTCCGCGGGCCGGATCCGCTCCGGTTTTTGCGCGGCGGGCCCGATCCGCTCCGGTTTTTGCGCGGCGGCTCGTTCCGCGGGCCGGATCCGCTCCGCTTTTTGCGCGGCGGCCCCGATCCGCTCCGGTTTTTGCGCGGCGGCCCCGATCCGGTCCGCTTTTTGCGCGGCGGCCCCGATCCGCTCCGGTTTTTGCGCGGCGGCCCGTTCCGTGGGCCGCATCCGGTCCGGTTTTTGCGCGGCGGCCCCGAGCCGGTCCGGTCTTTGCGCGGCGGCCCGTTCCGCGGGCCGCATCCGCTCCGGTTTTTGCGCGGTGGCTCCGATCTGGTCCGATATTTGCGCGGCGGCCCGTTCCGCGGGCCGGATCCGCTCCGGTTTTTGCGCGGTGGCCCCGATCCGGTCCGGTTTTTGCGCGGTGGCCCGTTCCGCGGGCCGGATCCGGTCCGGTTTTTGCGCGGCGGCCCCGATCCCGTACGGTTTTTGCGCGGCAGCCCGTTCCGCGGGCCGGATCCGGTCCGGTTTTTGCGCGGCGGCCCCGATCCACTCTGGTTTTTGCGCGGCGGCCCGTTCCGCGGGCCGCATCCGCTCCGGTTTTTGCGCGGCGGCCCCGATCCGCTCCGTTTTTTGTGCGGCGGCCCGTTCCGCGGGCCGGATCCGGTCCGGTTTTTGCGCGGTGGCTCCGATCCGGACCGGTTTTTGCGTGGCGGCCCGTTCCGCGGGCCGCATCCAGTCCGGTTTTTGCGCGGCGGCCCCGATCCGCTCCGGTTTTTGCGCCGTGGCCCGTTCCGCGGGCCGGATCCACTCCGGTTTTTGCGCGGCGGCCCCGAGCCGGTCCGGTTTTTGCGCGGCGGCCTGTTCCGCGGGCCGGATCCGCTCCGGTTTTGGGCGGTGGCTCCGATCCGCTCCGGTTTTTGCCCGGCGGCCCGTTCCGTGGGCCGCATCCAGTCCGGTTTTTGCGCGGCGGCCCGTTCCGCGGGCCGGATCGGCTCCGGTTTTTGCGCGGCGGCCCCGATCCGCTCCGGTTTTTGCGCGGCGGCCCGTTCCGCGGGCCGGATCCGCTCCGGTTTTTGCGCGGCGGCCCCGATCCGCTCCGATTTTTGCGCGGCGGCCCGTTCCGCGGGCCGGATCCGCTCCAGTTTTTGCGCGGCGCCCCGATCCGATCCGGTTTTTGCGCGGTGGCCCGTTCCGCGGGCCGGATCCGCTCCGCTTTTTGCGCGGCGGCCCCGATCCGCTCCGGTTTTTGCGCGGCGGCCCGTTCCGTGGGCCGCATCCGGTCCGGTTTTTGCGCGGCGGCCCCGAGCCGGTCCGGTCTTTGCGCGGCGGCCCGTTCCGCGGGCCGGATCCGCTCCGCTTTTTGCGCGGCGGCCCCGATCCGCTCCGGTCTTTGCGCGGCGGCCCGTTCCGCGGGCCGCATCCGGTCCGGTTTTTGCGCGGTGGCCCCGATCCGCTCCGGTTTTTGCGCGGCGGCCCGTTCCGCGGGCCGGATCCGGTCCGGTTTTTGCGCAGCGGCCCCGAGCCGGTCCGGTTTTTGCGCGGTGGCCCGTTCCGCGGGCCGGATCCGGTCCGGTTTTTGCGCGGCGGCCCCGAGCCGGTCCAGTTTTTGCGTGGCGGCCCGTTCCGCGGGCCGGATCCGCTCCGCTTTTTGCGCGGCGGTCCCGAGCCGGTCCGGTTTTTGCGCGGCGGCCCCGATCCGCTCCGGTTTTTGCGCGGCGGCCCGTTCCGCGGGCCGGATCCGCTCCGCTTTTTGCGCGGCGGCCCCGATCCGCTCCGGTTTTTGCGCGGCGGCCCCGAGCCGCTCCGGTTTTTGCGCGTCGGCCCGTTCCGCGGGCCGGATCCGATCCGGTTTTTGCGCGGTGGCCCCGATCCGCTCCGATTTTTGCGCGGCGGCCCGTTCCGCGGGCCGGATCCGCTCCAGTTATTGCGCGGCGCCCCGATCCGATCCGGTTTTTGCGCGGTGGCCCGTTCCGCGGGCCGGATCCGCTCCGGTTTTTGCGCGGCGGCCCCGATCCGCTCCGGTTTTTGCGCGGCGGCCCGTTCCGTGGGCCGCATCCGGTCCGGTTTTTGCGCGGCGGCCCCGAGCCGGTCCGGTTTTTGCGCGGCGGCCCGTTCCGCGGGCCGGATCCGCTCCGGTTTTTGCGCGGCGGCTCCGATCCGCTCCGGTTTTTGCGCGGCGGCCCGTTCCGCGGGCCGGATCCGCTCCGGTTTTTGCGCGGTGGCCCCGATCCTGTCCGGTTTCTGCGCGGCGGCCCGTTCCGCGGGCCGGAGCCGGTCCGGTTTTTGCGCGGCGGCCCCGATCCGCTCCGGTTTTTGCGCGGCGGCCCGTTCCGCGGGCCGGATCCGCTCCGGTTTTTGCGCGGCGGCCCCGATACGGTCCGGTTTTTGCGCCGCGGCCCGTTCCGCGGGCCGGATCCGCTCCGGTTTTTGCGCGGCGGCCCCGATCCTGTCCGGTTTTTGCGCGGCGGCCCGTTCCGCGGGCCGCATCCGCTCCGGTTTTTGCGCGGCGGCTCCGATCCGGTCAGGTTTTTGCCCGGCGGCCCGTTCCGCGGGCCGGATCCGGTCCGGTTTTTGCGCGGCGGCCCTGAGCCTGTCCGGTTTTTGCGCGGCGGCCCCTTCCGCGGGCCGGATCCGCTCCGGTTTTTGCGCGGCGGCCCCGAGCCGGTCCGGTTTTTGTGCCGCGGCCCTTTCCGCGGGCCGGATCCGCTCCGGTTTTTGCGCGGCGGCCCGTTCCGCGGGCCGGATCCGCTCCGGTTTTTGCGCGGCGGCCCCGATCCGCTCCGTTTTTTGCGCGGCGGCCCGTTCCGCGGGCCGCATCCGCTCCAGTTTTTGCGCGGCGGCCCCGATCCGGTCCGATTTTTGCGCGGCGGCCCGTTCTGCGGGCCGGATCCGATCCGGTTTTTGCGCGGCGGCCCCGATTCTGTCCGGTTTTTGCGCGGCGGCCCGTTCCGCGGGCCGGATCCGATCCGGTTTTTGCGCGGTGGCTCCGATCCGGTCCGATATTTGCGCGGCGGCCCGTTCCGCGGGCCGCATCCGCTCCGGTTTTTGCGCGGCGGCCCCGATCCGCTCCGGTTTTTGCGCGGCGGCCCGTTCCGTGGGCCGCATCCGGTCCGGTTTTTGCGCGGCGGCCCCGAGCCGGTCCGGTCTTTGCGCGGCGCCCCGTTCCGCGGGCCGCATCCGGTCCGGTTTTTGCGCGGTGGCTCCAATCCGGTCCGATATTTGCGCGGCGGCCCGTTCCGCGGGCCGCATCCGCTCCGGTTTTTGCGCGGCGGCCCCGAGCCGGTCCGGTTTTTGCGCGGCGGCCCGTTCCGCGGGCCGGATCCGCTCCGGTTTTTGCGCGGCGGCCCCGATCCCGTACGGTTTTTGCGCGGCAGCCCGTTCCGCGGGCCGGATCCGGTCCGGTTTCTGCTCGGCGGCCCCGATCCACTCTGGTTTTTGCGCGGCGGCCCGTTCCGCGGGCCGGATCCGGTCCGGTTTTTGCGCGGCGGCCCCGATCCACCCGGTTTTTTTGCGGCTGCCCGTTCCGCGGGCCGGATCCGCTCCGGTTTTTGCGCGGTGGCTCCGATCCGCTCCGGTTTTTGCGCGGCGGCCCCGATCCGCTCCGATTTTTGCGCCGTGGCCCGTTCCGCGGGCCGGATCCGCTCCGGTTTTTGCGCGGCGGCCCCGAGCCGGTCCGGTTTTTGCGCGGCGGCCCGTTCCGCGGGCCGGATCCGCTCCGGTTTTTGCGCGGTGGCTCCGATCCGGTCCGGTTTTTGCCCGGCGGCCCGTTCCGTGGGCCGCATCCAGTCCGGTTTTTGCGCCGCGGGCCGTTCCGCGGGCCGGATCCGATCCGGTTTTTGCGCGGCGGCCCCGATTCTGTCCGGTTTTTGCGCGGCGGCCCATTCCGCGGGCCGGATCCACTCCGGTTTTTGCGCGGCGGCCCCGATCCGCTCCGGTTTTTGTGCGGCAGCCCGTTCCGCGGGCCGGAGCCGGTCCGGTTTTTGCACGGCGGCCCCGATCCGCTCCGGTTTTTGCGCGGCGGCCCCGATCCGCTCCGGTTTTTGCGCGGCGGCCCGTTCCGTGGGCCGGATCCGGTCCGGTTTTTGCGCGGCGGCCCCGAGCCGGTCCGGTCTTTGCGCGGCGGCCCGTTCCGTGGGCTGCATCCGGTCCGGTTTTTGCGCGGTGGCTCCAATCCGGTCCGGTATTTGCGCGGCGGCCCGTTCCGCGGGCCGCATCCGCTCCGGTTTTTGCGCGGCGGCCCCGAGCCGGTCCGGTTTTTGCGCGGCGGCCCGTTCCGCGGGCCGGATCCGCTCCGGTTTTTGCGCGGCGGCCCCGATCCCGTACGGTTTTTGCGCGGCAGCCCGTTCCGCGGGCCGGATCCGCTCCGGTTTCTGCTCGGCGGCCCCGATCCACTCTGGTTTTTGCGCGGCGGCCCGTTCTGCGGGCCGGATCCGCTCCGGTTTTTGCGCGGCGGCCCCGATCCACCCGGTTTTTTTGCGGCTGCCCGTTCCGCGGGCCGGATCCGCTCCGGTTTTTGCGCGGTGGCTCCGATCCGCTCCGGTTTTTGCGCGGCGGCCCCGATCCGCTCCGGTTTTTGCGCCGTGGCCCGTTCCGCGGGCCGGATCCGCTCCGGTTTTTGCGCGGCGGCCCCGAGCCGGTCCGGTTTTTGCGCGGCGGCCCGTTCCGCGGGCCGGATCCGCTCCGGTTTTTGCGCGGTGGCTCCGATCCGGTCCGGTTTTTGCGCGGCGGCCCGTTCCGTGGGCCGCATCCATTCCGGTTTTTGCGCCGCGGCCCGTTCCGCGGGCCGGATCCGATCCGGTTTTTGCGCGGCGGCCCCGATTCTGTCCGGTTTTTGCGCGGCGGCCCGTTCCGCGGGCCGGATCCGCTCCGGTTTTTGCGCGGCGGCCCCGATCCGCTCCGGTTTTTGCGCGGCGGCCCGTTCCGCGGGCCATATCCGCTCCAGTTTTTGCGCGGCGGCCCCGATCCGCTCCGGTTTTTGTGCGGCAGCCCGTTCCGCGGGCCGGAGCCGGTCCGGTTTTTGCACGGCGGCCCCGATCCGCTCCGGTTTTTGCGCGGCGGCCCGTTCTGCGGGCCGGATCCGCTCCGGTTTTTGCGCGGCGGCCCCGATCCTGTCCGGTTTTTGCGCGGCGGCCCGTTCCGCGGGCCGCATCCGGTCCGGTTTTTGCGCGGTGGCCCCGATCCGCTCCGGTTTTTGCGCGGCGGCCCGTTCCGCGGGCCGGAGCCGGTCCGGTTTTTGCACGGCGGCCCCGATCCGCTCCGGTTTTTGCGCGGCGGCCCGTTCTGCGGGCCGGATCCGCTCCGGTTTTTGCGCGGCGGCCCCGATCCTGTCCGGTTTTTGCGCGGCGGCCCGTTCCGCGGGCCGGATCCGCTCCGGTTTTTGCGCGGCGGCCCCGATCCGCTCCGGTTTTTGCGCGGCGGCCCCGAGCCGGTCCGGTTTTTGCGCGGCCCCGATCCGTTCCGTGGGCCGCATCCGGTCCGGTTTTTGCGCGGCGGCCCCGAGCCGGTCCGGTCTTTGCGCGGCGGCCCGTTCCGCGGGCCGCATCCGCTCCGGTTTTTGCGCGGTGGCCCCGATCCGGTCCGATATTTGCGCGGCGGCCCGTTCCGCGGGCCGCATCCGCTCCGGTTTTTGCGCGGCGGCCCCGATCCTGTCCGATTTTTGCGCGGTGGCCCGTTCCGCGGGCCGCATCCGATCCGGTTTTTGCGCGGCGGCCACGATCCCGTACGGTTTTTGCGCGGCAGCCCGTTCCGCGGGCCGGATCCGGTCCGGTTTTTGCGCGGCGGCCCCGATCCACTCTGGTTTTTGCGCAGCGGCCCGTTCCGCGGGCCGCATCCAGTCCGGTTTTTGCGCGGCGGCCCCGATCCGCTCCGGTTTTTGCGCCGTGGCCCGTTCCGCGGGCCGGATCCACTCCGGTTTTTGCGCGGCGGCCCCGAGCCGGTCCGGTTTTTGCGCGGCGGCCTGTTCCGCGGGCCGGATCCGCTCCGGTTTTTGCGCGGTGGCCCCGATCCGCTCCGGTTTTTGCCCGGCGGCCCGTTCCGTGGGCCGCATCCAGTCCGGTTTTTGCGCGGCGGCCCGTTCCGCGGGCCGGATCCGCTCCGGTTTTTGCGCGGCGGCACCGATCCGCTCCGGTTTTTGCGCGGCGGCCCCTTCCGCGGGACGGATCCGCTCCGCTTTTTGCGCGGCGGCCCCGATCCGCTCCGGTTTTTGCGCGGCGGCCCCGATCCGGTCCGGTTTTTGCGCGGCGGCCCGTTCCGCGGGCTGGATCCGATCCGGTTTTTGCGCGGCGGCCCCGATCCGCTCCGATTTTTGCGCGGCGGCCCGTTCCGCGGGCCGGATCCGCTCCGGTTTTTGCGCGGCAGCCCCGATCCGATCCGGTTTTTGCGCGGTGGCCCGTTCCGCGGGCCGGATCCGCTCCGCTTTTTGCGCGGCGGCCCTGATCCGCTCCGGTTTTTGCGCGGCGGCCCGTTCCGTGGGCCGCATCCGGTCCGGTTTTTGCGCGGCGGCCCCGAGCCGGTCCGGTCTTTGCGCGGCGGCCCGTTCCGCGGGCCGGATCCGATCCGGTTTTTGCGCGGTGGCTCCGATCCGGTCCGATATTTGCGCGGCGGCCCGTTCCGCGGGCCGGATCCGCTCTGGTTTTTGCGCGGCCGCCCCGATCCCGTACGGTTTTTGTGCGGCAGCCCGTTCCGTGGGCCGGATCCGCTCCGGTTTTTGCGCGGCGGCGCCGATCCCGTACGGTTTTTGTGCTGCACCCCGTTCCGCGGGCCGGAGCCGGTCCGGTTTTTGCACGGCGACCCCGATCCGCTCCGGTTTTTGCGCGGCGGCCCGTTCCGCGGGCCGGATCCGCTCCGCTTTTTGCGCAATTGCCCCGAGCCGGTCCGGTTTTTGCGAGGCGGCCCGTTCCGCGGGCCGGATCCGCTCCGCTTTTTGCGCGGCGGCCCCGATCCTGTCCGGTTTTTGCGCGGCGGCCCGTTCCGTGGGCCGCATCCGGTCCGGTTTTTGCGCCGCGGCCCGTTCCGCGGGCCGGATCCGCTCCGGTTTTTGCGCGGCGGCTCCGATCCGCTCCGGTTTTTGCGCGGCGGCCCGTTCCGCGGGCCGGATCCGCTCCGGTTTTTGCGCGGCGGCCCCGATCCGCTCCGGTTTTTGCGCGGCGGCCCGTTCCGCGGGCCGGATCCGCTCCGGTTTTTGCGCGGCGGCCCCGATCCGGTCCGGTTTTTGCGCGGCGGCCCGTTCCGCGGGCCGGATCCGCTCCGGTTTTTGCGCCGCGGCCCGTTCCGCGGGCCGGATCCGCTCCGGTTTTTGCGCGGCGGCCCCGATCCTGTCCGGTTTTTGCGCGGCGGCCCGTTCCGCGGGCCGGATCCGCTCCGGTTTTTGCGCGGCGGCGCCGATCCGCTCCGGTTTTTGCGCGGCGGCCCGTTCCGCGGGCCGGATCCGCTCCGGTTTTTGCGCGGCGGCCCCGATCCGCTCCGGTTTTTGTGCGGCAGCCCGTTCCGCGGGCCGGAGCCGGTCCGGTTTTTGCACGGCGGCCCCGAGCCGCTCCGGTTTTTGCGCGGCGACCCGTTCCGCGGGCCGGATCCGCTCCGGTTTTTGCGCGGCGGGCCCGATCCGCTCCGGTTTTTGCGCGGCGGCCCATTCCGCGGGCCGGATCCGCTCCGGTTTTTGCACGGCGGCCCCGATCCGCTCCGGTTTTTCCGCGGCGGCCCGTTCCGCGGGCTGGATCCGCTCCGGTTTTTGCGCGGCGGCCCCGATCCGGTCCGGTTTTTGCGCGGCGGCCCGTTCTGCGGGCCGGATCCGCTCTGGTTTTTGCGCGGCGGCCCATTCCGCGGGCCGGATCCGGTCCGGTTTTTGCGCGGCGGCCCCGATCCACTCCGGTTTTTGCGCGGCGGCCCGTTCCGTGGGCCGGATCCGCTCCGGTTTTTCGCGGTGGCTCCGATCCGGTCCGGTTTTTGCCCGGCGGCCCGTTCCGTGGGCCGCATCCAGTCCGGTTTTTGCGCCGCGGCCCGTTCCGCGGGCCGGATCCGCTCCGGTTTTTGCGCGGCGGCCCCGATCCTGTCCGGTTTTTGCACGGCGGCCCGTTCCGCGGGCCGCATCCGCTCCGGTTTTTGCGCGGCGGCCACGATCCGCTCCGGTTTTTGCGCGGCGTCCCGTTCCGCGGGCCGGATCCGCTCCGGTTTTTGCGCGGCGGCCCCGATCCGCTCCGGTTTTTGTGCGGCAGCCCGTTCCGCGGGCCGGAGCCGGTCCGGTTTTTGCGCGGCGGCCCCGATCCGCTCCGGTTTTTGCGCGGCGGCCCGTTCCGCGGGCCGGATCCGCTCCGGTTTTTGCGCGGCGGCCCCGAGCCGGTCCGGTTTTTGCGCGGCGGCCCGTTCCGCGGGCCGGATCCGCTCCGGCTTTTGCGCGGTGGCCCCGATCCGCTCCGGTTTTTGCGCGGCGGCCCGTTCCGCGGGCCGGAGCCGGTCCGGTTTTTGCGCGGCGGCCCCGAGCCGCTCCGGTTTTTGCGCGGCGGCCCGTTCCGCGGGCCGGATCCGCTCCGGTTTTTGCGCGGCGGCCCCGAGCCGGTCCGGTCTTTGCGCGGCGGCCCGTTCCGCGGGCCGCATCCGCTCCGGTTTTTGCGCGGCGGCCCCGATCCGCTCCGGTTTTTCCGCGGCGGCCCGTTCCGCGGGCCGGATCCGGTCCGGTTTTTGCGCGGCGGCCCCGATCCGCTCCGGTTTTTCCGCGGCGGCCCGTTCCGCGGGCCGGATCCGGTCCGGTTTTTGCGCGGCGGCCACGATCCGCTCCGGTTTTTGCGCGGCGGCCCGTTCCGCGGGCCGGATCCGCTCCGGTTTTTGCGCGGCGGCCCCGATCCGGTCCGGTTTTTGCGCGGCGGCCCGTTCCGCGGGCCGGATCCGGTCCGGTTTTTGCGCGGCGGCCCCGATCCACTCTGGTTTTTGCGCGGCGGCCCGTTCCGCGGGCCGGATCCGGTCCGGTTTTTGCGCAGCGGCCCCGATCCGCTCTGGTTTTTGTGCCGCGGCCCGTTCCGCGGGCCGGATCCGCTCCGGTTTTTGCACGGCGGCCCCGATCCGGTCCGATATTTGCGCGGCGGCCCGTTCCGCGGGCCGGATCCGCTCCGGTTTTTGCGCGGTGGCTCCGATCCGGTCCGGTTTTTGCGCGGCGGCCCGTTCCGCGGGCCGGATCCAGTCCGGTTTTTGCGCGGCGGCCCCGATCCGCTCCGGTTTTTGCGCGGCAGCCCGTTCCGCGGGCCGGAGCCGGTCCGGTTTTTGCACGGCGGCCCCGATCCTGTCCGGTTTTTGCGCGGCGGCCCGTTCCGCGGGCCGGATCCGCTCCGGTTTTTGCGCGGCGGCGCCGATCCCGTACGGTTTTTGTGCTGCACCCCGTTCCGCGGGCCGGAGCCGGTCCGGTTTTTGCACGGCGACCCCGATCCGCTCCGGTTTTTGCGCGGCGGCCCGTTCCGCGGGCCGGATCCGCTCCGCTTTTTGCGCAATTGCCCCGAGCCGGTCCGGTTTTTGCGAGGCGGCCCGTTCCGCGGGCCGGATCCGCTCCGCTTTTTGCGCGGCGGCCCCGATCCTGTCCGGTTTTTGCGCGGCGGCCCGTTCCGTGGGCCGCATCCGGTCCGGTTTTTGCGCCGCGGCCCGTTCCGCGGGCCGGATCCGCTCCGGTTTTTGCGCGGCGGCTCCGATCTGCTCCGGTTTTTGCGCGGCGGCCCGTTCCGCGGGCCGGATCCGCTCCGGTTTTTGCGCGGCGGCCCCGATCCGCTCCGGTTTTTGCGCGGCGGCCCGTTCCGCGGGCCGGATCCGCTCCGGTTTTTGCGCGGCGGCCCCGATCCGGTCCGGTTTTTGCGCGGCGGCCCGTTCCGCGGGCCGGATCCGCTCCGGTTTTTGCGCCGCGGCCCGTTCCGCGGGCCGGATCCGCTCCGGTTTTTGCGCGGCGGCCCCGATCCTGTCCGGTTTTTGCGCGGCGGCCCGTTCCGCGGGCCGGATCCGCTCCGGTTTTTGCGCGGCGGCGCCGATCCGCTCCGGTTTTTGCGCGGCGGCCCGTTCCGCGGGCCGGATCCGCTCCGGTTTTTGCGCGGCGGCCCCGATCCGCTCCGGTTTTTGTGCGGCAGCCCGTTCCGCGGGCCGGAGCCGGTCCGGTTTTTGCACGGCGGCCCCGAGCCGCTCCGGTTTTTGCGCGGCGACCCGTTCCGCGGGCCGGATCCGCTCCGGTTTTTGCGCGGCGGGCCCGATCCGCTCCGGTTTTTGCGCGGCGGCCCATTCCGCGGGCCGGATCCGCTCCGGTTTTTGCACGGCGGCCCCGATCCGCTCCGGTTTTTCCGCGGCGGCCCGTTCCGCGGGCTGGATCCGCTCCGGTTTTTGCGCGGCGGCCCCGATCCGGTCCGGTTTTTGCGCGGCGGCCCGTTCTGCGGGCCGGATCCGCTCTGGTTTTTGCGCGGCGGCCCATTCCGCGGGCCGGATCCGGTCCGGTTTTTGCGCGGCGGCCCCGATCCACTCCGGTTTTTGCGCGGCGGCCCGTTCCGTGGGCCGGATCCGCTCCGGTTTTTCGCGGTGGCTCCGATCCGGTCCGGTTTTTGCCCGGCGGCCCGTTCCGTGGGCCGCATCCAGTCCGGTTTTTGCGCCGCGGCCCGTTCCGCGGGCCGGATCCGCTCCAGTTTTTGCGCGGCGGCCCCGATCCTGTCCGGTTTTTGCACGGCGGCCCGTTCCGCGGGCCGCATCCGCTCCGGTTTTTGCGCGGCGGCCACGATCCGCTCCGGTTTTTGCGCGGCGTCCCGTTCCGCGGGCCGGATCCGCTCCGGTTTTTGCGCGGCGGCCCCGATCCGCTCCGGTTTTTGTGCGGCAGCCCGTTCCGCGGGCCGGAGCCGGTCCGGTTTTTGCGCGGCGGCCCCGATCCGCTCCGGTTTTTGCGCGGCGGCCCGTTCCGCGGGCCGGATCCGCTCCGGTTTTTGCGCGGCGGCCCCGAGCCGGTCCGGTTTTTGCGCGGCGGCCCGTTCCGCGGGCCGGATCCGCTCCGGCTTTTGCGCGGTGGCCCCGATCCGCTCCGGTTTTTGCGCGGCGGCCCGTTCCGCGGGCCGGAGCCGGTCCGGTTTTTGCGCGGCGGCCCCGAGCCGCTCCGGTTTTTGCGCGGCGGCCCGTTCCGCGGGCCGGATCCGCTCCGGTTTTTGCGCGGCGGCCCCGAGCCGGTCCGGTCTTTGCGCGGCGGCCCGTTCCGCGGGCCGCATCCGCTCCGGTTTTTGCGCGGCGGCCCCGATCCGCTCCGGTTTTTCCGCGGCGGCCCGTTCCGCGGGCCGGATCCGGTCCGGTTTTTGCGCGGCGGCCCCGATCCGCTCCGGTTTTTCCGCGGCGGCCCGTTCCGCGGGCCGGATCCGGTCCGGTTTTTGCGCGGCGGCCACGATCCGCTCCGGTTTTTGCGCGGCGGCCCGTTCCGCGGGCCGGATCCGCTCCGGTTTTTGCGCGGCGGCCCCGATCCGGTCCGGTTTTTGCGCGGCGGCCCGTTCCGCGGGCCGGATCCGGTCCGGTTTTTGCGCGGCGGCCCCGATCCACTCTGGTTTTTGCGCGGCGGCCCGTTCCGCGGGCCGGATCCGGTCCGGTTTTTGCGCAGCGGCCACGATCCGCTCTGGTTTTTGTGCCGCGGCCCGTTCCGCGGGCCGGATCCGCTCCGGTTTTTGCACGGCGGCCCCGATCCGGTCCGATATTTGCGCGGCGGCCCGTTCCGCGGGCCGGATCCGCTCCGGTTTTTGCGCGGTGGCCCCGAGCCGGTCCGGTTTTTGCGCGGCGGCCCGTTCCGCGGGCCGGATCCAGTCCGGTTTTTGCGCGGCGGCCCCGATCCGCTCCGGTTTTTGCGCGGCAGCCCGTTCCGCGGGCCGGAGCCGGTCCGGTTTTTGCACGGCGGCCCCGATCCTGTCCGGTTTTTGCGCGGCGGCCCGTTCCGCGGGCCGGATCTGCTCCGGTTTTTGCGCGGCGGCCCGTTCCGCGGGCCGCATCCGCTCCGGTTTTTGCGCGGCGGCCCCGATCCGCTCCGGTTTTTGCGCGGCGGCCCGTTCCGCGGGCCGGATCCGCTCCGGTTTTTGCGCGGCGGCCCCGATCCGCTCCGGTTTTTGTGCGGCAGCCCGTTCCGCGGGCCGGATCCGCTCCGGTTTTTGCGCGGCGGCCCCGATCCGCTCCGGTTTTTGCGCGGCGGCCCGTTCCGCGGGCCGGATCCGCTCCGGTTTTTGCGCGGCGGCCCCGATCCTGTCGGGTTTTTGTGCGGCGGCCCGTTCCGCGGGCCGGATCCGCTCCGGTTTTTGCGCGGCGGCCCGTTCCGCGGGCCGCATCCGCTCCGGTTTTTGCGCGGCGGCCCCGATCCTGTCCGGTTTTTGCGCGGCGGCCCGTTCCGCGGGCCGGATCCGCTCCGGTTTTTGCGCGGCGGGCCCGATCCGCTCCGGTTTTTGCGCGGCGGCCCCATTCCGCGGGCCGGATCCGCTCCGGTTTTTGCACGGCGGCCCCGATCCGCTCCGGTTTTTCCGCGGCGGCCCGTTCCGCGGGCTGGATCCGCTCCGGTTTTTGCGCGGCGGCCCCGATCCGGTCCGGTTTTTGCGCGGCGGCCCGTTCTGCGGGCCGGATCCGCTCTGGTTTTTGCGCGGCGGCCCATTCCGCGGGCCGGATCCGGTCCGGTTTTTGCGCGGCGGCCCCGATCCACTCCGGTTTTTGCGCGGCGGCCCGTTCCGTGGGCCGGATCCGCTCCGGTTTTTCGCGGTGGCTCCGATCCGGTCCGGTTTTTGCCCGGCGGCCCGTTCCGTGGGCCGCATCCAGTCCGGTTTTTGCGCCGCGGCCCGTTCCGCGGGCCGGATCCGCTCCGGTTTTTGCGCGGCGGCCCCGATCCTGTCCGGTTTTTGCACGGCGGCCCGTTCCGCGGGCCGCATCCGCTCCGGTTTTTGCGCGGCGGCCCCGATCCGGTCCGGTTTTTGCGCGGCGTCCCGTTCCGCGGGCCGGATCCGCTCCGGTTTTTGCGCGGCGGCCCCGATCCGCTCCGGTTTTTGTGCGGCAGCCCGTTCCGCGGGCCGGAGCCGGTCCGGTTTTTGCGCGGCGGCCCCGATCCGCTCCGGTTTTTGCGCGGCGGCCCGTTCCGCGGGCCGGATCCGCTCCGGTTTTTGCGCGGCGGCCCCGAGCCGGTCCGGTTTTTGCGCGGCGGCCCGTTCCGCGGGCCGGATCCGCTCCGGCTTTTGCGCGGTGGCCCCGATCCGCTCCGGTTTTTGCGCGGCGGCCCGTTCCGCGGGCTGGATCCGCTCCGGTTTTTGCGCGGCGGCCCCGAGCCGCTCCGGTTTTTGCGCGGCGGCCCGTTCCGCGGGCCGGATCCGCTCCGGTTTTTGCGCGGCGGCCCCGAGCTGGTCCGGTTTTTGCGCGGCGGCCCGTTCCGCGGGCCGCATCCGCTCCGGTTTTTGCGCGGCGGCCCCGATCCGCTCCGGTTTTTCCGCGGCGGCCCGTTCCGTGGGCCGGATCCGGTCCGGTTTTTGCGCGGCGGCCCCGATCCGCTCCGGTTTTTCCGCGGCGGCCCGTTCCGCGGGCCGGATCCGGTCCGGTTTTTGCGCGGCGGCCACGATCCGCTCCAGTTTTTGCGCGGCGGCCCGTTCCGCGGGCCGGATCCGCTCCGGTTTTTGCGCGGCGGCCCCGATCCGGTCCGGTTTTTGCGCGGCGGCCCGTTCCGCGGGCCGGATCCGGTCCGGTTTTTGCGCGGCGGCCCCGATCCACTCTGGTTTTTGCGCGGCGGCCCGTTCCGCGGGCCGGATCCGGTCCGGTTTTTGCGCAGCGGCCCCGATCCGCTCTGGTTTTTGTGCCGCGGCCCGTTCCGCGGGCCGGATCCGCTCCGGTTTTTGCACGGCGGCCCCGATCCGGTCCGATATTTGCGCGGCGGCCCGTTCCGCGGGCCGGATCCGCTCCGGTTTTTGCGCGGTGGCTCCGATCCGGTCCGGTTTTTGCGCGGCGGCCCGTTCCGCGGGCCGGATCCAGTCCGGTTTTTGCGCGGCGGCCCCGATCCGCTCCGGTTTTTGCGCGGCAGCCCGTTCCGCGGGCCGGAGCCGGTCCGGTTTTTGCACGGCGGCCCCGATCCTGTCCGGTTTTTGCGCGGCGGCCCGTTCCGCGGGCCGGATCTGCTCCGGTTTTTGCGCGGCGGCCCGTTCCGCGGGCCGGATCCGCTCCGGTTTTTGCGCGGCGGCCCCGATCCGCTCCGGTTTTTGCGCGGCGGCCCGTTCCGCGGGCCGGATCCGCTCCGGTTTTTGCGCGGCGGCCCCGATCCGCTCCGGTTTTTGTGCGGCAGCCCGTTCCGCGGGCCGGATCCGGTCCGGTTTTTGCACGGCGGCCCCGAGCCGGTCCGGTTTTTGCGCGGCGGCCCGTTCCGCGGGCCGGATCCGCTCCGGTTTTTGCGCGGCGGCCCCGATCCTGTCCGGTTTTTGAGCGGCGGCCCGTTCCGCGGGCCGGATCCGCTCCGGTTTTTGCGCGGCGGCCCGTTCCGCGGGCCGCATCCGCTCCGGTTTTTGCGCGGCGGCCCCGATCCTGTCCGGTTTTTGCGCGGCGGCCCGTTCCGCGGGCCGGATCCGGTCCGGTTTTTGCGCGGCGGCCCCGATCCGCTCCGGTTTTTGCGCGGCGGCCCGTTCCGCGGGCCGGATCCGCTCCGGTTTTTGCGCGGCGGCCCCGATCCGCTCCGGTTTTTGTGCGGCAGCCCGTTCCGCGGGCCGGAGCCGGTCCGGTTTTTGCACGGCGGCCCCGAGCCGCTCCGGTTTTTGCGCGGCGACCCGTTCCGCGGTCCGGATCCGCTCCGGTTTTTGCGCGGCGGGCCCGATCCGCTCCGGTTTTTGCGCGGCGGACCGTTCCGCGGGCCGGAGCCGCTCCGGTTTTTGCACGGCGGCCCCGATCCGCTCCGGTTTTTCCGCGGCGGCCCGTTCCGCGGGCTGGATCCGCTCCGGTTTTTGCGCGGCGGCCCCGATCCGGTCCGGTTTTTGCGCGGCGGCCCGTTCTGCGGGCCAGATCCGCTCCGGTTTTTGCGCGGCGGCCCATTCCGCGGGCCGCATCCAGTCCGGTTTTTGCGCGGCGGCCCCGATCCACTCCGGTTTTTGTGCGGCGGCCCGTTCCGTGGGCCGGATCCGCTCCGGTTTTTCGCGGTGGCTCCGATCCGGTCCGGTTTTTGCCCGGCGGCCCGTTCCGTGGGCCGCATCCAGTCCGGTTTTTGCGCCGCGGCCCGTTCCGCGGGCCGGATCCGCTCCGGTTTTTGCGCGGCGGCCCGTTCCGCGGGCCGGATCCGCTCCGGTTTTTGCGCGGCGGCCCCGATCCGCTCCGGTTTTTGTGCGGCAGCCCGTTCCGCGGGCCGGATCCGGTCCGGTTTTTGCACGGCGGCCCCGAGCCGGTCCGGTTTTTGCGCGGCGGCCCGTTCCGCGGGCCGGATCCGCTCCGGTTTTTGCGCGGCGGCCCCGATCCTGTCCGGTTTTTGAGCGGCGGCCCGTTCCGCGGGCCGGATCCGCTCCGGTTTTTGCGCGGCGGCCCGTTCCGCGGGCCGCATCCGCTCCGGTTTTTGCGCGGCGGCCCCGATCCTGTCCGGTTTTTGCGCGGCGGCCCGTTCCGCGGGCCGGATCCGGTCCGGTTTTTGCGCGGCGGCCCCGATCCGCTCCGGTTTTTGCGCGGCGGCCCGTTCCGCGGGCCGGATCCGCTCCGGTTTTTGCGCGGCGGCCCCGATCCGCTCCGGTTTTTGTGCGGCAGCCCGTTCCGCGGGCCGGAGCCGGTCCGGTTTTTGCACGGCGGCCCCGAGCCGCTCCGGTTTTTGCGCGGCGACCCGTTCCGCGGTCCGGATCCGCTCCGGTTTTTGCGCGGCGGGCCCGATCCGCTCCGGTTTTTGCGCGGCGGCCCGTTCCGCGGGCCGGATCCGCTCCGGTTTTTGCACGGCGGCCCCGATCCGCTCCGGTTTTTCCGCGGCGGCCCGTTCCGCGGGCTGGATCCGCTCCGGTTTTTGCGCGGCGGCCCCGATCCGGTCCGGTTTTTGCGCGGCGGCCCGTTCTGCGGGCCAGATCCGCTCCGGTTTTTGCGCGGCGGCCCATTCCGCGGGCCGCATCCAGTCCGGTTTTTGCGCGGCGGCCCCGATCCACTCCGGTTTTTGTGCGGCGGCCCGTTCCGTGGGCCGGATCCGCTCCGGTTTTTCGCGGTGGCTCCGATCCGGTCCGGTTTTTGCGCGGCGGCCCGTTCCGTGGGCCGCATCCAGTCCGGTTTTTGCGCCGCGGCCCGTTCCGCGGGCCGGATCCGCTCCGGTTTTTGCGCGGCGGCCCCGATCCTGTCCGGTTTTTGCACGGCGGCCCGTTCCGCGGGCCGCATCCGCTCCAGTTTTTGCGCGGCGGCCCCGATCCGGTCCGGTTTTTGCGCGGCGTCCCGTTCCGCGGGCCGGATCCGCTCCGGTTTTTGCGCGGCGGCCCCGATCCGCTCCGGTTTTTGTGCGGCAGCCCGTTCCGCGGGCCGGAGCCGGTCCGGTTTTTGCGCGGCGGCCCCGATCCGCTCCGGTTTTTGCGCGGCGGCCCGTTCCGCGGGCCGGATCCGCTCCGGTTTTTGCGCGGCGGCCCCGAGCCGGTCCGGTTTTTGCGCGGCGGCCCGTTCCGCGGGCCGGATCCGCTCCGGCTTTTGCGCGGTGGCCCCGATCCGCTCCGGTTTTTGCGCGGCGGCCCGTTCCGCGGGCCGGAGCCGGTCCGGTTTTTGCGCGGCGGCCCCGAGCCGCTCCGGTTTTTGCGCGGCGGCCCGTTCCGCGGGCCGGATCCGCTCCGGTTTTTGCGCGGCGGCCCCGAGCTGGTCCGGTTTTTGCGCGGCGGCCCGTTCCGCGGGCCGCATCCGCTCCGGTTTTTGCGCGGCGGCCCCGATCCGCTCCGGTTTTTCCGCGGCGGCCCGTTCCGCGGGCCGGATCCGGTCCGGTTTTTGCGCGGCGGCCCCGATCCGCTCCGGTTTTTCCGCGGCGGCCCGTTCCGCGGGCCGGATCCGGTCCGGTTTTTGCGCGGCGGCCACGATCCGCTCCGGTTTTTGCGCGGCGGCCCGTTCCGCGGGCCGGATCCGCTCCGGTTTTTGCGCGGCGGCCCCGATCCGGTCCGGTTTTTGCGCGGCGGCCCGTTCCGCGGGCCGGATCCGGTCCGGTTTTTGCGCGGCGGCCCCGATCCACTCTGGTTTTTGCGCGGCGGCCCGTTCCGCGGGCCGGATCCGGTCCGGTTTTTGCGCAGCGGCCCCGATCCGCTCTGGTTTTTGTGCCGCGGCCCGTTCCGCGGGCCGGATCCGCTCCGGTTTTTGCACGGCGGCCCCGATCCGGTCCGATATTTGCGCGGCGGCCCGTTCCGCGGGCCGGATCCGCTCCGGTTTTTGCGCGGTGGCTCCGATCCGGTCCGGTTTTTGCGCGGCGGCCCGTTCCGCGGGCCGCATCCAGTCCGGTTTTTGCGCGGCGGCCCCGATCCACTCCGGTTTTTGTGCGGCGGCCCGTTCCGTGGGCCGGATCCGCTCCGGTTTTTCGCGGTGGCTCCGATCCGGTCCGGTTTTTGCCCGGCGGCCCGTTCCGTGGGCCGCATCCAGTCCGGTTTTTGCGCGGCGGCCCGTTCCGCGGGCCGGATCCGCTCCGGTTTTTGCGCGGCGGCCCCGAGCCGGTCCGGTTTTTGCGCGGCGGCCCGTTCTGCGGGCCGCATCCGCTCCGGTTTTTGCGCGGCGGCCCCGATCCGGTCCGGTTTTTGCGCGGCGGCCCGTTCCGCGGGCCGGATCCGCTCCGGTTTTTGCGCGGCGGCCCCGATCCGCTCCGGTTTTTGTGCGGCAGACCGTTCCGCGGGCCGGAGCCGGTCCGGTTTTTGCGCGGCGGCCCCGATCCGCTCCGGTTTTTGCGCGGCGGCCCGTTCCGCGGGCCGGATCCGGTCCGGTTTTTGCGCGGCGGCCCCGAGCCGGTCCGGTTTTTGCGCGGCGGCCCGTTCCGCGGGCCGGATCCGCTCCGGCTTTTGCGCGGTGGCCCCGATCCGCTCCGGTTTTTGCGCGGCGGCCCGTTCCGCGGGCCGGAGCCGGTCCGGTTTTTGCGCGGCGGCCCCGAGCCGCTCCGGTTTTTGCGCGGCGGCCCGTTCCGCGGGCCGGATCCGCTCCGGTTTTTGCGCGGCGGCCCCGAGCCGCTCCGGTTTTTGCGCGGCGGCCCGTTCCGCGGGCCGCATCCGCTCCGGTTTTTGCGCGGCGGCCCCGATCCGCTCCGGTTTTTCCGCGGCGGCCCGTTCCGCGGGCCGGATCCGGTCCGGTTTTTGCGCGGCGGCCACGATCCGCTCCGGTTTTTGCGCGGCGGCCCGTTCCGCGGGCCGGATCCGCTCCGGTTTTTGCGCGGCGGCCCGTTCCGCGGGCCGGATCCGGTCCGGTTTTTGCGCGGCGGCCCCGATCCACTCTGGTTTTTGCGCGGCGGCCCGTTCCGCGGGCCGGATCCGGTCCGGTTTTTGCGCGGCGGCCCCGATCCGCTCTGGTTTTTGTGCCGCGGCCCGTTCCGCGGGCCGGATCCGCTCCGGTTTTTGCACGGCGGCCCCGATCCTGTCCAGTTTTTGCGCGGCGGCCCGTTCCGCGGGCCGGATCCGCTCCGGTTTTTGCGCGGTGGCTCCGATCCGGTCCGGTTTTTGCGCGGCGGCCTGTTCCGCGGGCCGGATCCGCTCCGGTTTTTGCGCGGCGGCCCGTTCCCTGGGCCGGATCCGCTCTGGTTTTTGCGCGGCGGCCCCGATCCTGTCCGGTTTTTGTGCGGCAGCCCGTTCCGCGGGACGGATCCGCTCCGGTTTTTGCGCGGCGGCCCGTTCCGCGGGCCGGATCCGCTCCGGTTTTTGCACGGCGGCCCCGATCCTGTCCGGTTTTTGCGCGGCGGCCCGTTCCGCGGGCCGGATCCGCTCCGGTTTTTGCGCGGCGGGCCCGATCCGCTCCGGTTTTTGCGCGGCGGCCCGTTCCGCGGGCCGGATCCGCTCCGGTTTTTGCGCGGCGGCACCGATCCGCTCCGGTTTTTGTGCGGCAGCCCGTTCCGCGGGCCGGAGCCGGTCCGGTTTTTGCACGGCGGCCCCGATCCGCTCCGGTTTTTGCGCGGCGGCCCGTTCCGCGGGCCGCATCCGCTCCGGTTTTTGCGCGGCGGCCCCGAGCCGGTCCGGTTTTTGCGCGGCGGCCCGTTCTGCGGGCCGCATCCGCTCCGGTTTTTGCGCGGCGGCCCCGATCCGGTCCGGTTTTTGCGCGGCGGCCCGTTCCGCGGGCCGGATCCGCTCCGGTTTTTGCGCGGCGGCCCCGATCCGCTCCGGTTTTTGTGCGGCAGACCGTTCCGCGGGCCGGAGCCGGTCCGGTTTTTGCGCGGCGGCCCCGATCCGCTCCGGTTTTTGCGCGGCGGCCCGTTCCGCGGGCCGGATCCGCTCCGGTTTTTGCGCGGCGGCCCCGAGCCGGTCCGGTTTTTGCGCGGCGGCCCGTTCCGCGGGCCGGATCCGCTCCGGCTTTTGCGCGGTGGCCCCGATCCGCTCCGGTTTATGCGCGGCGGCCCGTTCCGCGGGCCGGAGCCGGTCCGGTTTTTGCGCCGCGGCCCGTTCCGCGGGCCGGATCCGCTCCGGTTTTTGCGCGGCGGCCCCGATCCTGTCCGGTTTTTGCGCGGCGGCCCGTTCCGCGGGCCGGATCCGCTCCGGTTTTTGCGCGGCGGCCCCGATCCGCTCCGGTTTTTGCGCGGCGGCCCGTTCCGCGGGCCGGATCCGCTCCGGTTTTTGCGCGGCGGCCCCGATCCGCTCTGGTTTTTGTGCGGCAGCCCGTTCCGCGGGCCGGAGCCGGTCCGGTTTTTGCACGGCGGCCCCGAGCCGCTCCGGTTTTTGCGCGGCGACCCGTTCCGCGGGCCGGATCCGCTCCGGTTTTTGCGCGGCGGGCCCGATCCGCTCCGGTTTTTGCGCGGCGGCCCGTTCCGCGGGCCGGATCCGCTCCGGTTTTTGCACGGCGGCCCCGATCCGCTCCGGTTTTTGCGCGGCGGCCCGTTCCGCGGGCCGGATCCGCTCCGGTTTTTGCGCGGTGGCCCCGATCCGCTCCGGTTTTTGCGCGGCGGCCCGTTCCGCGGGCCGGAGCCGGTCCGGTTTTTGCGCGGCGGCCCCGAGCCGCTCCGGTTTTTGCGCGGCGGCCCGTTCCGCGGGCCGGATCCGCTCCGGTTTTTGCGCGGCGGCCCCGATCCGGTCCGGTTTTTGTGCCGCGGCCCTTTCCGCTGGCCGGATCCGCTCCGCTTTTTGCGCGGCGGCCCCGATCCGCTCCGGTTTTTGTGCCGCGGCCCGTTCCGCGGGCCGGATCCGCTCCGGTTTTTGCGCGGCGGCCCCGATCCGCTCCGGTTTTTGTGCGGCAGCCCGTTCCGCGGGCCGGAGCCGGTCCGGTTTTTGCACGGCGGCCCCGATCCGCTCCGGTTTTTGCGCGGCGACCCGTTCCGCGGGCCGGATCCGCTCCGGTTTTTGCGCGGCGGCCCCGATCCGCTCCGGTTTTTGCGCGGCGGCCCGTTCCGCGGGCCGGATCCGCTCCGGTTTTTGCACGGCGGCCCCGACCCGGTCTGGTTTTTCCGCGGCGGCCCGTTCCGCGGGCCGCATCCGCTCCGCTTTTTGCGCGGCGGCCCCGATCCGGTCTGGTTTTTGCGCGGTGGCCCGTTCTGCGGGCCGGATCCGCTCCGGTTTTTGCGCGGCGGCCCATTCCGCGGGCCGGATCCGCTCCGGTTTTTGCGCGGCGGCCCCGATCCACTCCGGTTTTTGCGCGGCGGCCCGTTCCGCGGGCCGGATCCGCTCCGGTTTTTGCGCGGTGGCTCCTATCCGGTCCGGTTTTTGCCCGGCGGCCCGTTCCGTGGGCCGCATCCAGTCCGGTTTTTGCGCGGCGGCCCGTTCCGCGGGCCGGATCCGCTCCGGTTTTTGCGCGGCGGCCCCGATCCGCTCCGGTTTTTGCGCGGCGGCCCGTTCCGCGGGCCGCATCCGCTCCGGTTTTTGCGCGGCGGCCCCGATCCGCTCCGGTTTTTGTGCGGCGGCCCGTTCCGCGGGCCGGATCCGCTCCGGTTTTTGCACGGCGGCCCCGATCCTGTCCGGTTTTTGCGCGGCGGCCCGTTCTGCGGGCCGGATCCGCTCCGGTTTTTGCGCGGCGGGCCCGATCCGCTCCGGTTTTTGCGCGGCGGCCCGTTCCGCGGGCCGGATCCGCTCCGGTTTTTGCGCGGCGGCACCGATCCGCTCCGGTTTTTGTGCGGCAGCCCGTTCCGCGGGCCGGAGCCGGTCCGGTTTTTGCACGGCGGCCCCGATCCGCTCCGGTTTTTGCGCGGCGGCCCGTTCCGCGGGCCGGATCCGCTCCGGTTTTTGCGCGGCGGCCCCGATCCGGTCCGGTTTTTGCGCGGCGGCCCGTTCTGCGGGCCGCATCCGCTCCGGTTTTTGCGCGGCGGCCCCGATCCGGTCCGGTTTTTGCGCGGCGGCCCGTTCCGCGGGCCGGATCCGCTCCGGTTTTTGCGCGGCGGCCCCGATCCGCTCTGGTTTTTGTGCGGCAGACCGTTCCGCGGGCCGGAGCCGGTCCGGTTTTTGCGCGGCGGCCCCGATCCGCTCCGGTTTTTGCGCGGCGGCCCGTTCCGCGGGCCGGATCCGCTCCGGTTTTTGCGCGGCGGCCCCGAGCCGGTCCGGTTTTTGCGCGGCGGCCCGTTCCGCGGGCCGGATCCGCTCCGGCTTTTGCGCGGTGGCCCCGATCCGCTCCGGTTTATGCGCGGCGGCCCGTTCCGCGGGCCGGAGCCGGTCCGGTTTTTGCACGGCGGCCCGTTCCGCGGGCCGGATCCGCTCCGGTTTTTGCGCGGCGGCCCCGATCCTGTCCGGTTTTTGCGCGGCGGCCCGTTCCGCGGGCCGCATCCGCTCCGGTTTTTGCGCGGCGGCCCCGATCCGCTCCGGTTTTTGCGCGGCGGCCCGTTCCGCGGGCCGGATCCGCTCCGGTTTTTGCGCGGCGGCCCCGATCCGCTCTGGTTTTTGTGCGGCAGCCCGTTCCGCGGGCCGGAGCCGGTCCGGTTTTTGCACGGCGGCCCCGAGCCGCTCCGGTTTTTGCGCGGCGACCCGTTCCGCGGGCCGGATCCGCTCCGGTTTTTGCGCGGCGGGCCCGATCCGCTCCGGTTTTTGCGCGGCGGCCCGTTCCGCGGGCCGGATCCGCTCCGGTTTTTGCACGGCGGCCCCGATCCGCTCCGGTTTTTCCGCGGCGGCCCGTTCCGCGGGCCGGATCCGCTCCGGTTTTTGCGCGGCGGCCCCGATCCGCTCCGGTTTTTGCGCGGCGGCCCGTTCCGCGGGCCGGATCCGCTCCGGTTTTTGCGCGGTGGCCCCGATCCGCTCCGGTTTTTGCGCGGCGGCCCGTTCCGCGGGCCGGAGCCGGTCCGGTTTTTGCGCGGCGGCCCCGAGCCGCTCCGGTTTTTGCGCGGCGGCCCGTTCCGCGGGCCGCATCCGCTCCGGTTTTTGCGCGGCGGCCCCGATCCGCTCCGGTTTTTGTGCCGCGGCCCTTTCCGCTGGCCGGATCCGCTCCGCTTTTTGCGCGGCGGCCCCGATCCGCTCCGGTTTTTGTGCGGCGGCCCCGATCCGCTCCGGTTTTTGCGCGGCGACCCGTTCCGCGGGCCGGATCCGCTCCGGTTTTTGCGCGGCGGCCCCGATCCGCTCCGGTTTTTGCGCGGCGGCCCGTTCCGCGGGCCGGATCCGCTCCGGTTTTTGCACGGCGGCCCCGACCCGGTCTGGTTTTTCCGCGGCGGCCCGTTCCGCGGGCCGCATCCGCTCCGCTTTTTGCGCGGCGGCCCCGATCCGGTCTGGTTTTTGCGCGGTGGCCCGTTCTGCGGGCCGGATCCGCTCCGGTTTTTGCGCGGCGGCCCATTCCGCGGGCCGGATCCGCTCCGGTTTTTGCGCGGCGGCCCCGATCCACTCCGGTTTTTGCGCGGCGGCCCGTTCCGCGGGCCGGATCCGCTCCGGTTTTTGCGCGGTGGCTCCTATCCGGTCCGGTTTTTGCCCGGCGGCCCGTTCCGTGGGCCGCATCCAGTCCGGTTTTTGCGCCGCGGCCCGTTCCGCGGGCCGGATCCGCTCCGGTTTTTGCGCGGCGGCCCCGATCCGCTCCGGTTTTTGCGCGGCGGCCCGTTCCGCGGGCCGCATCCGCTCCGGTTTTTGCGCGGCGGCCCCGATCCGCTCCGGTTTTTGTGCGGCAGCCCGTTCCGCGGGCCGGATCCGCTCCGGTTTTTGCACGGCGGCCCCGATCCGCTCCGGTTTTTGCGCGGCGGCCCGTTCCGCGGGCCGGATCCGCTCCGGTTTTTGCGCGGCGGCCCCGAGCCGGTCCGGTTTTTGCGCGGCAGCCCGTTCCGCGGGCCGGATCCGGTCCGGTTTTTGCGCGGTGGCCCCGATCCGCTCCGGTTTTTGCGCGGCGGACCGTTCCGCGGGCCGGAGCCGCTCCGGTTTTTGCGCGGCGGCCCCGATCCGCTCCGGTTTTTGCGCGGCGGCCCGTTCCGCGGGCCGGATCCGCTCCGGTTTTTGCGCGGTGGCTCCGATCCGGTCCGGTTTTTGCGCGGCGGCCCGTTCCGCGGGCGGGAGCCGGTCCGGTTTTTGCACGGCGGCCCCGATCCTGTCCGGTTTTTGCGCGGCGGCCCGTTCCGCGGGCCGGATCTGCTCCGGTTTTTGCGCCGCGGCCCGTTCCGCGGGCCGGATCCGCTCCGGTTTTTGCGCGGCGGCTCCGATCCGCTCTGGTTTTTGCGCGGCGGCCCGTTCCGCGGGCCGGATCCGCTCCGGTTTTTGCGCGGCGGCCCCGATCCGCTCCGGTTTTTGCGCGGCGGCCCGTTCCGCGGTCCGGATCCGATCCGGTTTTTGCGCGGCGGCCCCGATCCGCTCTGGTTTTTGTGCGGCAGCCCGTTCCGCGGGCCGGATCCGCTCCGCTTTTTGCGCGGCGGCCCCGACCCGGTCTGGTTTTTCCGCGGCGGCCCGTTCCGCGGGCCGCATCCGCTCCGCTTTTTGCGCGGCGGCCCCGATCCGGTCTGGTTTTTGCGCGGTGGCCCGTTCTGCGGGCCGGATCCGCTCCGGTTTTTGCGCGGCGGCCCATTCCGCGGGCCGCATCCGCTCCGGTTTTTGCGCGGCGGCCCCGATCCACTCCGGTTTTTGCGCGGCGGCCCGTTCCGCGGGCCGGATCCGCTCCGGTTTTTGCGCGGTGGCTCCTATCCGGTCCGGTTTTTGCCCGGCGGCCCGTTCCGTGGGCCGCATCCAGTCCGGTTTTTGCGCCGCGGCCCGTTCCGCGGGCCGGATCCGCTCCGGTTTTTGCGCGGCGGCCCCGATCCGCTCCGGTTTTTGCGCGGCGGCCCGTTCCGCGGGCCGCATCCGCTCCGGTTTTTGCGCGGCGGCCCCGATCCGCTCCGGTTTTTGTGCGGCAGCCCGTTCCGCGGGCCGGATCCGCTCCGGTTTTTGCACGGCGGCCCCGATCCGCTCCGGTTTTTGCGCGGCGGCCCGTTCCGCGGGCCGGATCCGCTCCGGTTTTTGCGCGGCGGCCCCGAGCCGGTCCGGTTTTTTGCGCGGCAGCCCGTTCCGCGGGCCGGATCCGGTCCGGTTTTTGCGCGGTGGCCCCGATCCGCTCCGGTTTTTGCGCGGCGGCCCGTTCCGCGGGCCGGATCCGCTCCGGTTTTTGCGCGGCGGCCCCGAGCTGGTCCGGTTTTTGCGCGGCGGCCCGTTCCGCGGGCCGGATCCGCTCCGGTTTTTGCGCGGTGGCTCCGATCCGCTCCGGTTTTTGCGCGGCGGCCCGTTCCGCGGGCCGGATCTGCTCCGGTTTTTGCGCGGCGGCCCGTTCCGCGGGCCGGATCCGGTCCGGTTTTTGCGCGGCGGCCCCGATCCGCTCTGGTTTTTGCGCGGCGGCCCGTTCCGCGGGCCGGATCCGCTCCGGTTTTTGCGCGGCGGCCCCGATCCGCTCCGGTTTTTGCGCGGCGGCCCGTTCCGCGGGCCGGATCCGCTCCGGTTTTTGCGCGGCGGCCCCGATCCGCTCTGGTTTTTGTGCGGCAGCCCGTTCCGCGGGCCGGAGCCGGTCCGGTTTTTGCACGGCGGCCCCGATCCGCTCCGGTTTTTGCGCGGCGGCCCGTTCCCTGGGCCGGATCCGCTCCGGTTTTTGCGCGGCGGCCCCGATCCGGTCCGGTTTTTGTGCGGCGGCCCGTTCCGCGGGCCGCATCCGCTCCGGTTTTTGCGCGGCGGCCCCGATCCGCTCCGGTTTTTGCGCGGCGGCCCGTTCCGCGGGCCGGATCCGCTCCGGTTTTTGCGCGGCGGCCCCGATCCGCTCCGGTTTTTGCGCGGCAGCCCGTTCCGCGGGCCGGAGCCCGTCTGGTTTTTGCACGGCGGCCCCGATCCGCTCCGGTTTTTGCGCGGCGGCCCGTTCCGCGGGCCGGATCCGCTCCGGTTTTTGCGCGGCGGCCCCGATCCGCTCCGGTTTTTGCGCGGCGGCCCGTTCTGCGGGCCGGATCCGCTCCGGTTTTTGCGCGGTGGCCCCGATCCGCTCCGGTTTTTGCGCGGCGGCCCGTTCCGCGGGCCGGAGCCGGTCCGGTTTTTGCGCGGCGGCCCCGAGCCGCTCCGGTTTTTGCGCGGCGGCCCGTTCCGCGGGCCGGATCCGCTCCGGTTTTTGCGCGGCGGCCCCGAGCCGGTCCGGTTTTTGTGCCGCGGCCCGTTCCGCGGGCCGGATCCGCTCCGGTTTTTGCGCGGCGGCCCCGATCCGCTCCGGTTTTTGCGCGGCGGCCCGTTCCGCGGGCCGGATCCGCTCCGGTTTTTGCGCGGCGGCCCCGATCCGCTCCGGTTTTTGTGCGGCAGCCCGTTCCGCGGGCCGGAGCCGGTCCGGTTTTTGCACGGCGGCCCCGATCCGCTCCGGTTTTTGCGCGGCGACCCGTTCCGCGGGCCGGATCCGCTCCGGTTTTTGCGCGGCGGCCCCGATCCGCTCCGGTTTTTGCGCGGCGGCCCGTTCCGCGGGCCGGATCCGGTCCGGTTTTTGCACGGCGGCCCCGATACGGTCCGGTTTTTGCGCGGCGGACCGTTCCGCGGGCCGCATCCGGTCCGGTTTTTGCGCGGCGGCCCCGATCCGGTCCGGTTTTTGCGCGGCGGCCCGTTCTGCGGGCGGGATCCGCTCCGGTTTTTGCGCGGCGGCCCATTCCGCGGGCCGGATCCGCTCCGGTTTTTGCGCGGCGGCCCCGATCCACTCCGGTTTTTGCGCGGCGGCCCGTTCCGCGGGCCGGATCCGCTCCGGTTTTTGCGCGGTGGCTCCGATCCGGTCCAGTTTTTGCGCGGCGGCCCGTTCCGTGGGCCGCATCCAGTCCGGTTTTTGCGCCGCGGCCCGTTCCGCGGGCCGGATCCGCTCCGGTTTTTGCGCGGCGGCCCCGATCCGCTCCGGTTTTTGCGCGGCGGCCCGTTCCGCGGGCCGCATCCGCTCCGGTTTTTGCGCGGCGGCCCCGATCCGCTCCGGTTTTTGTGCGGCAGCCCGTTCCGCGGGCCGGATCCGCTCCGGTTTTTGCACGGCGGCCCCGATCCGCTCCGGTTTTTGCGCGGCGGCCCGTTCCGCGGGCCGGATCCGCTCCGGTTTTTGCGCGGCGGCCCCGAGCCGGTCCGGTTTTTGCGCGGCAGCCCGTTCCGCGGGCCGGATCCGGTCCGGTTTTTGCGCGGTGGCCCCGATCCGCTCCGGTTTTTGCGCGGCGGCCCGTTCCGCGGGCCGGAGCCGCTCCGGTTTTTGCGCGGCGGCCCCGATCCGCTCCGGTTTTTGCGCGGCGGCCCCGAGCTGGTCCGGTTTTTGCGCGGCGGCCCGTTCCGCGGGCCGGATCCGCTCCGGTTTTTGCGCGGCGGCCCCGATCCGCTCCGGTTTTTCTGCGGCGGCCCGTTCCGCGGGCTGGATCCGGTCCGGTTTTTGCGCGGCGGCCCCGATCCTGTCCGGTTTTTGCGCGGCGGCCCGTTCTGCGGGCCGGATCCGCTCCGGTTTTTGCGCGGCGGCCCCGATCCGCTCCGGTTTTTGCGCGGCGGCCCGTTCCGCGGGCCGGATCCGCTCCGGTTTTTGCGCGGCGGCCCGTTCCGCGGGCCGGAGCCGGTCCGGTTTTTGCGCGGCGGCCCCAATCCGCTCCGGTTTTTGCGCGGCGGCCCGTTCCGCGGGCCGGAGCCGGTCCGGTTTTTGCGCGGCGGCGCCGAGCCGCTCCGGTTTTTGTGCGGCGGCCCGTTCCGCGGGCCGGATCCGCTCCGGTTTTTGCGCGGCGGCCCCGAGCTGGTCCGGTTTTTGCGCGGCGGCCCGTTCCGCGGGCCGCATCCGCTCCGGTTTTTGCGCGGCGGCCCCGATCCGCTCCGGTTTTTGCGCGGCGGCCCGTTCCGCGGGCCGGATCTGCTCCGGTTTTTGCGCGGCGGCCACGATCCGCTCCGGTTTTTGCGCGGCGGCCCGTTCTGCGGGCCGGATCCGCTCCGGTTTTTGCGCGGCGGCCCCGATCCACTCCGTTTTTTGCGCGGCGGCCTGTTCCGCGGGCCGGATCCGGTCCGGTTTTTGCACGGCGGCCCCGATCCACTCTGGTTTTTGCGCGGCGGCCCGTTCCGGGGGCCGGATCCGCTCCGGTTTTTGCGCGGCGGCCCCGATCCGCTCCGGTTTTTGTGCCGCGGCCCGTTCCGCGGGCCGGATCCGCTCCGGTTTTTGCGCGGCGGCCCCGATCCTGTCCAGTTTTTGCGCGGCGGCCCGTTCCGCGGGCCGGATCCGCTCCGGTTTTTGAGCGGTGGCTCCGATCCGGTCCGGTTTTTGCGCGGCGGCCCGTTCCGGGGGCCGGATCCGCTCCGGTTTTTGCGCGGCGGCCCCGATCCGCTCCGGTTTTTGTGCGGCAGGACGTTCCGCGGGCCGGATCCGGTCCGGTTTTTGCACGGCGGCCCCGATCCGCTCCGGTTTTTGCGCGGCGGCCCGTTCCGCGGGCCGGAGCCGGTCCGGTTTTTGCGCGGCGGCCCAGAGCCGGTCCGGTTTTTGCGCGGCAGCCCGTTCTGCGGGCCGGATCCGGTCCCGTTTTTGCGCGGCGGCCCAGAGCCGGTCCGGTTTTTGCGCGGCGGCCCGTTCCGCGGGCCGGATCCGCTCCGGTTTTTGCGCGGCGGCCCCGAGCTGGTCCGGTTTTTGCGCGGCGGCCCGTTCCGCGGGCCGGATCCGCTCCGGTTTTTGCGCGGCGGCCCCGATCCGCTCCGGTTTTTCCGCGGCGGCCCGTTCCGCGGGCCGGATCCGGTCCGGTTTTTGCGCGGCGGCCACGATCCGCTCCGGTTTTTGCGCGGCGGCCCGTTCTGCGGGCCGGATCCGCTCCGGTTTTTGCGCGGCGGCCCCGATCCTGTCCAGTTTTTGCGCGGCGGCCCGTTCCGCGGTCCGGATCCGCTCCGGTTTTTGCGCGGTGGCCCCGATCCGGTCCGGTTTTTGCGCGGCGGCCCGTTCCGCGGGCCGCATCCGCTCCGGTTTTTGCGCGGCGGCCCCGATCCGCTCCGGTTTTTGTGCGGCAGCCCGTTCCGCGGGCCGGAGCGGGTCCGGTTTTTGCACGGCGGCCCCGATCCTGTCCAGTTTTTGCGCGGCGGCCCGTTCCGCGGGCCGGATCTGCTCCGGTTTTTGCGCGGCGGCCACGATCCGCTCCGGTTTTTGCGCGGCGGCCCGTTCCGCGGGCCGGATCCGCTCCGGTTTTTGCGCGGCGGCCCCGATACGGTCCGGTTTTTGCGCGGCGGCCCGTTCCGCGGGCCGGATCCGCTCCGGTTTTTGCACGGCGGCCCGTTCCGCGGGCCGGATCCGGTCCGGTTTTTGCGCGGCGGCCCCGATCCGATCCGGTTTTTGCGCGGCGGCCCGTTCTGCGGGCCGGATCCGCTCCGCTTTTTGCGCGGCGGCCCCGATCCGGTCCGGTTTTTGCGCGGCGGCCCGTTCCGCGGGCCGGATCCGCTCCGGTTTTTGCGCGGCGGCCCCGATCCACTCTGGTTTTTGCGCGGCGGCCCGTTCCGCGGGCCGGATCCGCTCCGGTTTTTGCGCGGCGGCCCCGATCCGCTCCGGTTTTTGTGCCTCGGCCCGTTCCGCGGGCCGGATCCGCTCCGGTTTTTGCGCGGCGGCCCCGATCCTGTCCAGTTTTTGCGCGGCGGCCCGTTCCGCGGGCCGGATCCGCTCCGGTTTTTGCGCGGTGGCTCCGATCCGGTCCGGTTTTTTCGCGGCGGCCCGTTCCGCGGGCCGGATCCGCTCCGGTTTTTGCGCGGCGGCCCCGATCCGGTCCGGTTTTTGCGCGGCGGCCCGTTCCGCGGGCCGGATCCGGTCCGGTTTTTGCGCGGCGGCCCCGATCCACTCTGGTTTTTGCGCGGCGGCCCGTTCCGCGGGCCGGATCCGCTCCGGTTTTTGCGCGGCGGCCCCGATCCGCTCCGGTTTTTGTGCCGCGGCCCGTTCCGCGGGCCGGATCCGCTCCGGTTTTTGCGCGGTGGCTCCGATCCGGTCCGGTTTTTGCGCGGCGGCCCGTTCCGCGGGCCGGATCCGCTCCGGTTTTTGCGCGGCGGCCCCGATCCGCTCCGGTTTTTGTGCGGCGGCCCGTTCCGCGGGCCGGAGCCGGTCCGGTTTTTGCACGGCGGCCCCGATCCGCTCCGGTTTTTGCGCAGCGGCCCGTTCCGCGGGCCGGATCTGCTCCGGTTTTTGCGCGGCGGCCCCGATCCGCTCCGGTTTTTGCGTGGCGGCCCGTTCCGCGGGCCGGATCTGCTCCGGTTTTTGCGCGGCGGCCCCGAGCCGGTCCGGTTTTTGTGCGGCAGCCCGTTCCGCGGGCCGGAGCCGGTCCGGTTTTTGCACGGCGGCCCCGATCCGCTCCGGTTTTTGCGCGGCGGCCCGTTCCGCGGGCCGGATCCGGTCCGGTTTTTGCGCGGCGGCCCAGAGCCGGTCCGGTTTTTGCGCGGCAGCCCGTTCCGCGGGCCGGATCCGGTCCGGTTTTTGCGCGGCGGCCCCGAGCCGCTCCGGTTTTTGCGCGGCGGCCCGTTCCGCGGGCCGGATCCGCTCCGGTTTTTGCGCGGTGGCCCCGATACGGTCCAGTTTTTGCGCCGCGGCCCGTTCCGCGGGCCGGATCCGCTCCGGTTTTTGCGCGGCGGCCCTGATCCGCTCTGGTTTTTGCGCGGCGGCCCGTTCCGCGGGCTGGATCCGGTCCGGTTTTTGCGCGGCGGCCACGATCCGCTCCGGTTTTTGCGCGGCGGCCCGTTCTGCGGGCCGGATCCGCTCCGGTTTTTGCGCGGCGGCCCCGATCCGCTCCGGTTTTTGCGCGGCAGCCCGTTCCGCGGGCCGGATCCGGTCCGGTTTTTGCGCGGCGGCCCCGATCCGCTCTGGTTTTTGCGCGGCGGCCCGTTCCGCGGGCCGGATCCGGTCCGGTTTTTGCGCGGCGGCCCCGATCCGCTCCGGTTTTTGCGCGGCGGCCCGTTCCGTGGGCCGCATCCGCTCCGGTTTTTGCGCGGCGGCCCCGAGCCGGTCCGGTTTTTGCGCGGCGGCCTGTTCCGCGGGCCGGATCCGCTCCGGTTTTTGCGCGGTGGCTCCGATCCGGTCCGGTTTTTGCGCGGCGGCCCGTTCCGCGGGCCGGATCCGCTCCGGTTTTTGCGCGGCGGCCCCGATCCGCTCCGGTTTTTGTGCGGCAGCCCGTTCCGCGGGCCGGAGCCGGTCCGGTTTTTGCACGGCGGCCCCGATCCTGTCCAGTTTTTGCGCGGCGGCCCGTTCTGCGGGCCGGATCCGCTCCGCTTTTTGCGCGGCGGCCCCGATCCGGTCCGGTTTTTGCGCGGCGGCCCGTTCCGCGGGCCGGATCCGGTCCGGTTTTTGCGCGGCGGCCCCGATCCACTCTGGTTTTTGCGCGGCGGCCCGTTCCGCGGGCCGGATCCGGTCCGGTTTTTGCGCGGCGGCCCCGATCCGCTCCGGTTTTTGTGCCGCGGCCCGTTCCGCGGGCCGGATCCGCTCCGGTTTTTGCGCGGCGGCCCCGATCCGCTCCGGTTTTTGCGCGGCGGCCCGTTCCGCGGGCCGGATCCGCTCCGGTTTTTGCACGGCGGCCCCGATCCGGTCTGGTTTTTTCCGCGGCGGCCCGTTCCGCGGGCTGGATCCGCTCCAGTTTTTGCGCGGCGGCCCCGATCCGGTCCGGTTTTTGCGCGGCGGCCCGTTCTGCGGGCCGGATCCGGTCCGGTTTTTGCGCGGCGGCCCATTCCGCGGGCCGGATCCGCTCCGGTTTTTGCGCGGCGGCCCCGATCCACTCCGGTTTTTGCGCGGCGGCCCGTTCCGCGGGCCGCATCCGCTCCGGTTTTTGCGCGGTGGCTCCGATCCGGTCCGGTTTTTGCCCGGCGGCCCGTTCCGTGGGCCGCATCCAGTCCGGTTTTTGCGCCGCGGCCCGTTCCGCGGGCCGGATCCGGTCCGGTTTTTGCGCGGCGGCCCCGAGCCGCTCCGGTTTTTGCGCGGCGGCCCGTTCCGCGGGCCGGATCCGCTCCGGTTTTTGCGCGGCGGCCCCGATCCGGTCCGGTTTTTGCGCGGCGTCCCGTTCCGCGGGCCGGATCCGCTCCGGTTTTTGCGCGGCGGCCCCGATCCGCTCCGGTTTTTGTGCGGCAGCCCGTTCCGCGGGCCGGAGCCGGTCCGGTTTTTGCACGGCGGCCCCGATCCGCTCCGGTTTTTCCGCGGCGGCCCGTTCCGCGGGCCGGATCCGCTCCGGTTTTTGCGCGGCGGCCCCGAGCCGGTCCGGTTTTTGCGCGGCAGCCCGTTCCGCGGGCCGGATCTGGTCCGGTTTTTGCGCGGTGGCCCCGATCCGCTCCGGTTTTTGCGCGGCGGCCCGTTCCGCGGGCCGGAGCCGCTCCGGTTTTTGCGCGGCGGCCCCGATCCGCTCCGGTTTTTGCGCGGCGGCCTGTTCCGCGGGCCGGAGCCGGTCCATTTTTTGCGCGGCGGCCCCAAGCCTGTCTGGTTTTTGCGCGGCGGCCCGTTCCGCGGGCCGGATCTGCTCCGGTTTTTGCGCGGCGGCCCCGAGCCGGTCCGGTTTTTGTGCCGCGGCCCTTTCCGCGGGCCGGATCCGCTCCGGTTTTTGCGCGGCGGACCCGATCCGCTCCGGTTTTTGCGCGGCGGCCCGTTCCGCGGGCCGGATCCGCTCCGGTTTTTGCGCGGCGGCCCCGATCCATTCCGGTTTTTGTGCGGCAGCCCGTTCCGCGGGCCGGAGCCGGTCCGGTTTTTGCACGGCGGCCCCGAGCCACTCCGGTTTTTGCGCGGCGACCCGTTCCGCGGGCCGGATCCGCTCCGGTTTTTGCGCGGCGGCCCCGATCCGCTCCGGTTTTTGCGCGGCGGCCCGTTCCGCGGGCCGGATCCGCTCCGGTTTTTGCACGGCGGCCCCGATCCGGTCTGGTTTTTCCGCGGCGGCCCGTTCCGCGGGCTGGATCCGCTCCGGTTTTTGCGCGGCGGCCCCGATCCGGTCCGGTTTTTGCGCGGCGGCCCCGATCCGGTCCGGTTTTTGCGCGGCGGCCCATTCCGCGGGCCGGATCCGCTCCGGTTTTTGCGCGGCGGCCCCGATCCACTCCGGTTTTTGCGCGGCGGCCCGTTCCGCGGGCCGCATCCGCTCCGGTTTTTGCGCGGTGGCTCCGATCCGGTCCGGTTTTTGCCCGGCGGCGCGTTCCGTGGGCCGCATCCAGTCCGGTTTTTGCGCCGCGGCCCGTTCCGCGGGCCGGATCCGGTCCGGTTTTTGCGCGGCGGCCCCGATCCTGTCCGGTTTTTGCGCGGCGGCCCGTTCCGCGGGCCGGATCCGCTCCGGTTTTTGCGCGGCGGCCCCGATCCGGTCCGGTTTTTGCGCGGCGGCCCGTTCCGCGGGCCGGATCCGCTCCGGTTTTTGCGCGGCGGCCCCGATCCGCTCCGGTTTTTGTGCGGCAGCCCGTTCCGCGGGCCGGAGCCGGTCCGGTTTTTGCACGGCGGCCCCGATCCGCTCCGGTTTTTGCGCGGCGGCCCGTTCCGCGGGCCAGATCCGGTCCGGTTTTTGCGCGGCGGCCCCGAGCCGGTCCGGTTTTTGCGCGGCGGCCCGTTCCGCGGGCCGGATCCGGTCCGGTTTTTGCGCGGTGGCCCCGATCCTGTCCGGTTTTTGCGCGGCGGCCCGTTCCGCGGGCCGGAGCCGCTCCGGTTTTTGCGCGGCGGCACCGAGCCGCTCCGGTTTTTGCGCGGCGGCCCGTTCCGCGGGCCGGATCCGCTCCGGTTTTTGCGCGGCGGCCCCGAGCTGGTCCGGTTTTTGCGCGGCGGCCCGTTCCGCGGGCCGGATCCGCTCCGGTTTTTGCGCGGCGGCCCCGATCCGCTCCGGTTTTTCCGCGGCGGCCCGTTCCGCGGGCTGAATCCGGTCCGGTTTTTGCGCGGCGGCCCCGATCCGCTCCGGTTTTTGCGCGGCGGCCCGTTCCGCGGGCCGGATCCGCTCCGGTTTTTGCGCGGCGGCCCCGATCCGCTCCGGTTTTTGCGCGGCGGCCCGTTCCGCGGGCCGCATCCGCTCCTGTTTTTGCGCGGTGGCCCCGAGCCGGTCCGGTTTTTGCGCGGCGGCCCGTTCCACGGGCCGGATCCGCTCCGGTTTTTGCGCGGCGGCCAGTTCCGCGGGCCGGATCCGGTCCGGTTTTTGCGCGGCGGCCCCGATCCGCTCCGGTTTTTGTGCCGCGGCCCGTTCCGCGGACCGGATCCGGTCCGCTTTTTGCGCGGCGGCCCGTTCCGCGGGCCGCATCCGCTCCGGTTTTTGCGCGGTGGCTCCGATCCCGTACGGTTTTTGCCCGGCGGCCCGTTCCGCGGGCCGGGTCCGGTCCGGTTTTTGCGCGGCGGCCCCGATCCGCTCCGGTTTTTGCGCGGCGGCCCGTTCCGCGGGCCGGATCCGCTCCGGTTTTTGCGCGGCGGCCCCGATCCTGTCCGGTTTTTGCGCGGCGGCCCGTTCCGCGGGCCGGATCCGCTCCGGTTTTTGCGCGGCGGCCCCGATCCGCTCCGGTTTTTGCGCGGCGGCCCGTTCCGCGGGCCGGATCCGCTCCGGTTTTTGCGCGGTGGCTCCGATCCGGTCCGATATTTGCGCGGCGGCCCGTTCCGCGGGCCGCATCCGGTCCGGTTTTTGCGCGGCGGCCCCGATCCGCTCCGATTTTTGCGCGGCGGCCCGTTCCGCGGGCCGGATCCGGTCCGGTTTTTGCACGGCGGCCCCGATCCGCTCCGGTTTTTGCGCGGCGGCCCGTTCCGCGGGCCGCATCCGCTCCGGTTTTTGCGCGGCGGCCCCGATCCGCTCCGGTTTTTGCGCGGCGGCCCGTTCCGCGGGCCGGATCCGCTCCGGTTTTTGCGCGGCGGCCCCGATCCGCTCCGGTTTTTGTGCGGCAGCCCGTTCCGCGGGCCGGAGACGGTCCGGTGTTTGCACGGCGGCACCGATCCGCTCCGGTTTTTGTGCGGCAGCCCGTTCCGCGGGCCGGAGCCGGTCCGGTTTTTGCGCGGCGGCCCCGAGCCGGTCCGGTTTTTGCGCGGCGGCCCATTCCGCGGGCCGGATCCGATCCGGTTTTTGCGCGGCGGCCCCGAGCCGGTCCGGTTTTTGTGCGGCGGCCCGTTCCGCGGGCCGGATCCGCTCCGGTTTTTGCGCGGCGGCACTGATACGGTCCGGTTTTTGCGCGGCGGCCCGTTCCGCGGGCCGGATCCGCTCCGGTTTTTGCTCGGCGGACCCAATCCGCTCCGGTTTTTGCGCGGTGGCCCCGAGCCGGTCCGGTTTTCGCGCGGCGGCCCGTTCCGCGGGCCGCATCCGCTCCGGTTTTTGCGCGGCGGCCCCGATCCGGTCCGATTTTTGCGCGGTGGCCCGTTCCGCGGGCCGGATCCGCTCCGGTTTTTGCGCGGCGGCCCCGATCCGCTCCGGTTTTTGCGCGGCGGCCCCGATCCACTCTGGTTTTTGCGCGGCGGCCCGTTCCGCGGGCCGGAGCCGCTCCGGTTTTTGCGCGGCGGCCCCGATCCGCTCCGGTTTTTGTGCGGCAGCCCGTTCCGCGGGCCGGAGCCGGTCCGGTTTTTGCGCGGTGGCTCCGATCCTCTCCGGTTTTTGCGCGGTGGCCCGTTCCGCGGGCCGCATCCAGTCCGGTTTATGCGCGGCGGCCCCGATCCGGTCCGGTTTTTGCGCCGCGGCCCGTTCCGCGGGCCGGATCCGGTCCGGTTTTTGCGCGGCGGCCCCGATCCGGTCCGGTTTTTGCGCGGCGGCCCGTTCCGCGGGCCGGATCCGCTCCGGTTTTTGCGCGGCGGCCGCGATCCGCTCCGGTTTTTGTGCGGCAGCCCGTTCCGTGGGCCGGAGCCGGTCCGGTTTTTGCACGGCGGCCCCGATCCGCTCCGGTTTTTGCGCGGCGGCCCGTTCCGCGGGCCGCATCCGCTCCGGTTTTTGCGCGGCGGCCCAGAGCCGGTCCGATTTTTGCGCGGCAGCCCGTTCCGCGGGCCGGATCCGCTCCGGTTTTTGCGCGGTGGCCCCGAGCCGCTCCGGTTTTTGCGCGGCGGCCCGTTCCGCGGGCCGGATCCGCTCCGGTTTTTGCGCGGCGGCCCCGAGCTGGTCCGGTTTTTGCGCGGCGGCCCGTTCCGCGGGCCGGATCCGCTCTGGTTTTTGCGCGGCGGCCCCGATCCGCTCTGGTTTTTCCGCGCCGGACCGTTCCGCGGGCTGGATCCGGTCCGGTTTTTGCGCGGCGGCTCCGATCCGGTCCGGTTTTTGCGCGGCGGCCCGTTCTGCGGGCCGGATCCGCTCCGGTTTTTGCGCGGCGGCCCCGATCCGCTCCGGTTTTTGCGCGGCGGCCCGTTCCGCGGGCCGGATCCGCTCCGGTTTTTGCGCGGCGGACCCGATCCGCTCCGGTTTTTGCGCGGCGGCCCGTTCCGCGGGCCGGATCCGCTCCGGTTTTTGCGCGGCGGCCCCGATCCATTCCGGTTTTTGTGCGGCAGCCCGTTCCGCGGGCCGGAGCCGGTCCGGTTTTTGCACGGCGGCCCCGAGCCGCTCCGGTTTTTGCGCGGCGACCCGTTCCGCGGGCCGGATCCGCTCCGGTTTTTGCGCGGCGGCCCCGATCCGCTCCGGTTTTTGCGCGGCGGCCCGTTCCGCGGGCCGGATCCGCTCCGGTTTTTGCGCGGCGGCCCCGATCCGGTCTGGTTTTTCCGCGGCGGCCCGTTCCGCGGGCTGGATCCGCTCCGGTTTTTGCGCGGCGGCCCCGATCCGGTCCGGTTTTTGCGCGGCGGCCCGTTCTGCGGGCCGGATCCGCTCCGGTTTTTGCGCGGCGGCCCATTCCGCGGGCCGGATCCGCTCCGGTTTTTGCGCGGCTGCCCCGATCCACTCCGGTTTTTGCGCGGCGGCCCGTTCCGCGGGCCGCATCCGCTCCGGTTTTTGCGCGGTGGCTCCGATCCGGTCCGGTTTTTGCCCGGCGGCCCGTTCCGTGGGCCGCATCCAGTCCGGTTTTTGCGCCGCGGCCCGTTCCGCGGGCCGGATCCGGTCCGGTTTTTGCGCGGCGGCCCCGATCCTGTCCGGTTTTTGCGCGGCGGCCCGTTCCGCGGGCCGGATCCGCTCCGGTTTTTGCGCGGCGGCCCCGATCCGGTCCGGTTTTTGCGCGGCGTCCCGTTCCGCGGGCCGGATCCGGTCCGGTTTTTGCGCGGCGGCCCCGATCCGCTCCGGTTTTTGTGCGGCAGCCCGTTCCGCGGGCCGGATCCGCTCCGGTTTTTGCCCGGCGGCCCCGATCCGCTCCGGTTTTTGCGCGGCGGCCCGTTCCGCGGGCCGGATCCGCTCCAGTTTTTGCGCGGCGGCCCCGAGCCGGTCCGGTTTTTGCGCGGCAGCCCGTTCCGCGGGCCGGATCCGGTCCGGTTTTTGCGCGGCGGCCCCGATCCGCTCCGGTTTTTGCGCGGCGGCCCGTTCCGCGGGCCGGAGCCGCTCCGGTTTTTGCGCGGCGGCCCCGATCCGCTCCGGTTTTTGCGCGGCGGCCTGTTCCGCGGGCCGGAGCCGGTCCATTTTTTGCGCGGCGGCCCCAAGCCTGTCTGGTTTTTGCGCGGCGGCCCGTTCCGCGGGCCGGATCTGCTCCGGTTTTTGCGCGGCGGCCCCGAGCCGGTCCGGTTTTTGTGCCGCGGCCCTTTCCGCGGGCCGGATCCGCTCCGGTTTTTGCGCGGCGGACCCGATCCGCTCCGGTTTTTGCGCGGCGGCCCGTTCCGCGGGCCGGATCCGCTCCGGTTTTTGCGCGGCGGCCCCGATCCATTCCGGTTTTTGTGCGGCAGTCCGTTCCGCGGGCCGGAGCCGGTCCGGTTTTTGCACGGCGGCCGCGAGCCGCTCCGGTTTTTGCGCGGCGACCCGTTCCGCGGGCCGGATCCGCTCCGGTTTTTGCGCGGCGGCCCCGATCCGCTCCGGTTTTTGCGCGGCGGCCCGTTCCGCGGGCCGGATCCGCTCCGGTTATTGCACGGCGGCCCCGATCCGGTCTGGTTTTTGCGCGGCGGCCCGTTCCGCGGGCTGGATCCGCTCCGGTTTTTGCGCGGCGGCCCCGATCCGGTCCGGTTTTTGCGCGGCGGCCCGTTCTGCGGGCCGGATCCGCTCCGGTTTTTGCGCGGCGGCCCATTCCGCGGGCCGGATCCGCTCCGGTTTTTGCGCGGCGGCCCCGATCCACTCCGGTTTTTGCGCGGCGGCCCGTTCCGCGGGCCGCATCCGCTCCGGTTTTTGCGCGGTGGCTCCGATCCGGTCCGGTTTTTGCCCGGCGGCCCGTTCCGTGGGCCGCATCCAGTCCGGTTTTTGCGCCGCGGCCCGTTCCGCGGGCCGGATCCGGTCCGGTTTTTGCGCGGCGGCCCCGATCCTGTCCGGTTTTTGCGCGGCGGCCCGTTCCGCGGGCCGGATCCGCTCCGGTTTTTGCGCGGCGGCCCCGATCCGGTCCGGTTTTTGCGCGGCGTCCCGTTCCGCGGGCCGGATCCGCTCCGGTTTTTGCGCGGCGGCCCCGATCCGCTCCGGTTTTTGTGCGGCAGCCCGTTCCGCGGGCCGGAGCCGGTCCGGTTTTTGCACGGCGGCACCGATCCGCTCCGGTTTTTGCGCGGCGGCCCGTTCCGCGGGCCGGAGCCGCTCCGGTTTTTGCGCGGCGGCCCCGATCCGCTCCGGTTTTTGCGCGGCGGCCCGTTCCGCGGGCCGGATCCGCTCCGCTTTTTGCGCGGCGGCCCCGAGCTGGTCCGGTTTTTGCGCGGCGGCCCGTTCCGCGGGCCGGATCCGCTCCGGTTTTTGCGCGGCGGCCCCGATCGGCTCCGGTTTTTCCGCAGCGGCCCGTTCCGCGGGCTGAATCCGGTCCGGTTTTTGCGCGGCGGCCCCGATCCGCTCCGGTTTTTGCGCGGCGGCCCGTTCCGCGGGCCGGATCCGGTCCGGTTTTTGCGCGGCGGCCCCGATCCGCTCCGGTTTTTGCGCGGCGGCCCGTTCCGCGGGCCGCATCCGCTCCTGTTTTTGCGCGGTGGCCCCGAGCCGGTCCGGTTTTTGCGCGGCGGCCCGTTCCACGGGCCGGATCCGCTCCGGTTTTTGCGCGGCGGCCAGTTCCGCGGGCCGGATCCGCTCCGGTTTTTGCGCGGCGGCCCCGATCCGCTCCGGTTTTTGTGCCGCGGCCCGTTCTGCGGACCGGATCCGGTCCGGTTTTTGCGCGGCGGCCCGTTCCGCGGGCCGCATCCGCTCCGGTTTTTGCGCGGTGGCTCCGATCCCGTACGGTTTTTGCCCGGCGGCCCGTTCCGCGGGCCGGATCCGGTCCGGTTTTTGCGCGGCGGCCCCGATCCGCTCCGGTTTTTGCGCGGCGGCCCGTTCCGCGGGCCGGATCCGCTCCGGTTTTTGCGCGGTGGCCCCGAGCCGGTCCGGTTTTTGCGCGGCGGCCCGTTCCGCGGGCCGGATCCGGTCCGGTTTTTGCGCGGCGGCCCCGATCCTGTCCGGTTTTTGCGCGGCGGCCCGTTCCGCGGGCCGGATCCGCTCCGGTTTTTGCGCGGTGGCTCCGATCCGGTCCGATATTTGCGCGGCGGCCCGTTCCGCGGGCCGCATCCGGTCCGGTTTTTGCGCGGCGGCCCCGATCCGGTCCGATTTTTGCGCGGCGGCCCGTTCCGCGGGCCGGATCCGGTCCGGTTTTTGCACGGCGGCCCCGAGCCGCTCCGGTTTTTGCGCGGCGGCCCGTTCCGCGGGCCGGATCCGCTCCGGTTTTTGCGCGGCGGCCCCGATCCGCTCCGGTTTTTGCGCGGCGGCCCGTTCCGCGGGCCGGATCCGCTCCGGTTTTTGCGCGGCGGCCCCGATCCGCTCCGGTTTTTGTGCGGCAGCCCGTTCCGCGGGCCGGAGACGGTCCGGTGTTTGCACGGCGGCCCCGATCCGGTCCGGTTTTTGCGCGGCGGCCCGTTCCGCGGGCCGGAGCCGGTCCGGTTTTTGCGCGGCGGCCCCGAGCCGGTCCGGTTTTTGCGCGGCGGCCCGTTCCGCGGGCCGGATCCGATCCGGTTTTTGCGCGGCGGCCCCGAGCCGGTCCGGTTTTTGTGCGGCGGCCCGTTCCGCGGGCCGGATCCGCTCCGGTTTTTGCGCGGCGGCACTGATACGGTCCGGTTTTTGCGCGGCGGCCCGTTCCGCGGGCCGGATCCGCTCCGGTTTTTGCTCGGCGGACCCAATCCGCTCCGGTTTTTGCGCGGTGGCCCCGAGCCGGTCCGGTTTTTGCGCGGCGGCCCGTTCCGCGGGCCGCATCCGCTCCGGTTTTTGCGCGGCGGCCCCGATCCGGTCCGATTTTTGCGCGGTGGCCCGTTCCGCGGGCCGCATCCGCTCCGGTTTTTGCGCGGCGGCCCCGATCCTGTCCGGTTTTTGCGCGGCGGCCCCGATCCACTCTGGTTTTTGCGCGGCGGCCCGTTCCGCGGGACGGAGCCGCTCCGGTTTTTGCGCGGCGGCCCCGATCCGCTCCGGTTTTTGTGCCGCGGCCCGTTCCGCGGGCCGGATCCGCTCCGGTTTTTGCGCGGTGGCTCCGATCCTCTCCGGTTTTTGCGCGGTGGCCCGTTCCGCGGGCCACATCCAGTCCGGTTTTTGCGCGGCGGCCCCGATCCGGTCCGGTTTTTGCGCCGCGGCCCGTTCCGCGGGCCGGATCCGGTCCGGTTTTTGCGCGGCGGCCCCGATCCGGTCTGGTTTTTGCGCGGCGGCCCGTTCCGCGGGCCGGATCCGCTCCGGTTTTTGCGCGGCGGCCCCGATCCGCTCCGGTTTTTGTGCGGCAGCCCGTTCCGTGGGCCGGAGCCGGTCCGGTTTTTGCACGGCGGCCCCGATCCGCTCCGGTTTTTGCGCGGCGGCCCGTTCCGCGGGCCGCATCCGCTCCGGTTTTTGCGCGGCGGCCCAGAGCCGGTCCGGTTTTTGCGCGGCGGCCCGTTCCGCGGGCCGGATCCGCTCCGGTTTTTGCGCGGCGGCCCCGAGCTGGTCCGGTTTTTGCGCGGCGGCCCGTTCCGCGGGCCGGATCCGCTCCGGTTTTTGCGCGGCGGCCCCGATCCGCTCTGGTTTTTCCGCGGCGGCCCGTTCCGCGGGCTGGATCCGGTCCGGTTTTTGCGCGGCGGCTCCGATCCGGTCCGGTTTTTGCGCGGCGGCCCGTTCCGCGGGCCGGATCCGCTCCGGTTTTTGCGCGGCGGCCCCGATCCGCTCCGGTTTTTGCGCGGCGGCCCGTTCCGCGGGCCGGATCCGGTCCGGTTTTTGCGCGGCGGCCCCGATCCGCTCCGGTTTTTGTGCCGCGGCCCGTTCCGCGGGCCGGATCCGCTCCGGTTTTTGCGCGGCGGCCCGTTCCGCGGGCCGGATCCGGTCCGGTTTTTGCGCGGCGGCCCCGATCCGCTCCGGTTTTTGTGCCGCGGCCCGTTCCGCGGGCCGGATCCGCTCCGGTTTTTGCGCGGCGGCCCCGATCCACTCTGGTTTTTGCGCGGCGGCCCGTTCCGCGGGCCGGATCTGCTCCGGTTTTTGCGCGGCGGCCCCGATCCGCTCCGGTTTTTGCGTGGCGGCCCGTTCCGCGGGCCGGATCCGCTCCGGTTTTTGCGCGGCGGCCCCGATACGGTCCGGTTTTTTGCGCGGCGGCCCGTTCCGCGGGCCGGATCCGCTCCGGTTTTTGCACGGCGGCCCGTTCCGCGGGCCGGATCCGGTCCGGTTTTTGCGCGGCGGCCCCGATCCGCTCCGGTTTTTTGCGCGGCGGCCCGTTCTGCGGGCCGGATCCGCTCCGCTTTTTGCGCGGCGGCCCCGATCCGGTCCGGTTTTTGCGCGGCGGCCTGTTCAGCGGGCCGGATCCGCTCCGGTTTTTGCGCGGCGGCCCCGATCCACTCTGGTTTTTGCGCGGCGGCCCGTTCCGCGGGCCGGATCCGCTCCGGTTTTTGCACGGCGGCCCCGATCCGGTCCGGTTTTTGTGCCGCGGCCCGTTCCGCGGGCCGGATCCGCTCCGGTTTTTGCGCGGCGGCCCCGAGCTGGTCCGGTTTTTGCGCGGCGGCCCGTTCCGCGGGCCGGATCCGCTCCGGTTTTTGCGCGGTGGCTCCGATCCGGTCCGGTTTTTGCGCGGCGGCCCGTTCCGCGGGCCGGATCCGCTCCGGTTTTTGCGCGGCGGCCCCAATCCGCTCCGGTTTTTGTGCGGCAGCCCGTTCCGCGGGCCGGAGCCGGTCCGGTTTTTGCGCGGCGACCCCGATCCGGTCCGGTTTTTGCGCAGCGGCCCGTTCAGGGGGCCGGATCTGCTCCGGTTTTTGCGCGGCGGCCCCATTCCGTTCCGGTTTTTGCGTGGCGGCCCGTTCCGCGGGCCGGATCCGCTCCGGTTTTTGCGTGGCGGCCCCGATACGGTCCGGTTTTTGCGCCGCGGCCCGTTCCGCGGGCCGCATCCGCTCCGCTTTTTGGGCGGCGGCCCCGAGCCGGTCCGGTTTTTGCGCGGCGGCCCGTTCCGCGGGCCGGAGCCGGTCCATTTTTTGCGCGGCGGCCCCGAGCCTGTCTGGTTTTTGCGCGGCGGCCCGTTCCGCGGGCCGGATCTGCTCCGGTTTTTGCGCGGGCGGCCCCGATCCTGTCCGGTTTTTGTGCCGCGGCCCTTTCCGCGGGCCGGATCCGCTCCGGTTTTTGCGCGGTGGCCCCGATCCGGTCCGGTTTTTGCGCGGCGGCCCGTTCCACGGGCCGGATCCGCTCCGGTTTTTGCGCGGCGGCCCCGATCCGCTCCGGTTTTTGTGCGGCAGCCCGTTCCGCGGGCCGGAGCCGGTCCGGTGTTTGCACGGCGGCCCCGATCCTGTCCAGTTTTTGCGCGGCGGCCCGTTCCGCGGGCCGGATCCGCTCCGGTTTTTGCGCGGCGGCCCCGATCCGCTCCGGTTTTTGCGTGGCGGCCCGTTCCGCGGGCCGGATCCGCTCCGGTTTTTGCGCGGCGGCCCCGATCCGCTCCGGTTTTTGCGCGGCGGCCCGTTCCGCGGGCCGGATCCGCTCCGGTTTTTGCACGGCGGCCCGTTCCGCGGGCCGGATCCGGTCCGGTTTTTGCGCGGCGGCCCCGATCCGCTCCGGTTTTTGCGCGGCGGCCCGTTCTGCGGGCCGGATCCGCTCCGGTTTTTGCGCGGTGGCTCCGATCCGGTCCGGTTTTTGCGCGGCGGCCCGTTCCGCGGGCCGGATCCGCTCCGGTTTTTGCGCGGCGGCCCCGATCCGCTCCGGTTTTTGTGCGGCAGCCCGTTCCGCGGGCCGGAGCCGGTCCGGTTTTTGCGCGGCGGCCCCGATCCGCTCCGGTTTTTGCGCAGCGGCCCGTTCAGGGGGCCGGATCTGCTCCGGTTTTTGCGCGGCGGCCCCGATCCGCTCCGGTTTTTGCGTGGCGGCCCGTTCCGCGGGCCGGATCCGCTCCGGTTTTTGCGCGGCGGCCCCGATACGGTCCGGTTTTTGCGCCGCGGCCCGTTCCGCGGGCCGCATCCGCTCCGCTTTTTGGGCGGCGGCCCCGAGCCGGTCCGGTTTTTGCGCGGCGGCCCGTTCCGCGGGCGGCATCCGCTCCGGTTTTTGCGCCGTGGCTCCGATCCGGTCCGGTTTTTGCGCGGCGGCCCGTTCCGCGGGCCGGAGCCGGTCCATTTTTTGCGCGGCGGCCCCGAGCCTGTCTGGTTTTTGCGCGGCGGCCCGTTCCGCGGGCCGGATCTGCTCCGGTTTTTGCGCGGCGGCCCCGAGCCGGTCCGGTTTTTGTGCCGCGGTCCTTTCCGCGGGCCGGATCCGCTCCGGTTTTTGCGCGGCGGCCCCGATCCGCTCCGGTTTTTGCGCGGCGGCCCCGATCCATTCCGGTTTTTGTGCGGCAGCCCGTTCCGCGGGCCGGAGCCGTCCGGTTTTTGCACGGCGGCCCCGAGCCGCTCCGGTTTTTGCGCGGCGACCCGTTCCGCGGGCCGGATCCGCTCCGGTTTTTGCGCGGCGGCCCCGATCCGGTCCGGTTTATGCGCGGCGGCCCGTTCCGCGGGCCGGATCCGCTCCGGTTTTTGCACGGCGGCCCCGATCCGGTCTGGTTTTTCCGCGGCGGCCCGTTCCGCGGGCTGGATCCGCTCCGGTTTTTGCGCGGCGGCCCCGATCCGGTCCGGTTTTTGCGCGGCGGCCCGTTCTGCGGGCCGGATCCGCTCCGGTTTTTGCGCGGCGGCCCATTCCGCGGGCCCCGATCCGCTCCGGTTTTTGCGCGGCGGCCCCGATCCACTCCGGTTTTTGCGCGGCGGCCCCGTTCCGCGGGCCGGATCCGCTCCGGTTTTTGCGCGGTGGCTCCGATCCGGTCCGGTTTTTGCCCGGCTGCCCGTTCCGTGGGCCGCATCCAGTCCGGTTTTTGCGCCGCGGCCCGTTCCGCGGGCCGGATCCGGTCCGGTTTTTGCGCGGCGGCCCCGATCCTGTCTGGTTTTTGCGCGGCGGCCCGTTCCGCGGGCCGGATCCGCTCCGGTTTTTGCGCGGCGGCCCCGATCCGCTCCGGTTTTTGCGCGGCGTCCCGTTCCGCGGGCCGGATCCGCTCCGGTTTTTGCGCGGCGGGCCCGATCCGCTCCGGTTTTTGTGCGGCAGCCCGTTCCGCGGGCCGGAGCCGGTCCGGTTTTTGCACGGCGGCCCCGATCCGCTCCGGTTTTTGCGCGGCGGCCCGTTCCGCGGGCCGGATCCGCTCCGGTTTTTGCGCGGCGGCCCCGAGCCGGTCCGGTTTTTGCGCGGCAGCCCGTTCCGCGGGCCGGATCTGCTCCGGTTTTTGCGCGGTGGCCCCGATCCGCTCCGGTTTTTGCGCGGCGGCCCGTTCCGCGGGCCGGATCCGCTCCGGTTTTTGCGCGGCGGCCCCGAGCCGCTCCGGTTTTTGCGCGGCGGCCCGTTCCGCGGGCCGCATCCGCTCCGGTTTTTGCGCGGCGGCCCCGAGCTGGTCCGGTTTTTGCGCGGCGGCCCGTTCCGCGGGCCGGATCCGCTCCGGTTTTTGCGCGGCGGCCCCGATCCGCTCCGGTTTTTTCCGCGGCGGCCCGTTCCGCGGGCTGAATCCGGTCCGGTTTTTGCGCGGCGGCCCCGATCCGCTCCGGTTTTTGCGCGGCGGCCCGTTCTGCGGGCCGGATCCGCTCCGGTTTTTGCGCGGCGGCCCCGATCCGCTCCGGTTTTTGCGCGGCGGCCCGTTCCGCGGGCCGGATCCGCTCCGGTTTTTGCGCGGCGGCACCGAGCCGGTCCGGTTTTTGCGCGGCGGCCCGTTCCGCGGGCCGCATCCGCTCCTGTTTTTGCGCGGTGGCCCCGAGCCTGTCTGGTTTTTGCGCGGCGGCCCGTTCCACGGGCCGGATCCGCTCCGGTTTTTGCGCGGTGGCCAGTTCCGCGGGCCGGATCCAGTCCGGTTTTTGCGTGGCAGCCCAGATCCGGTCCGGATTTTGCGCGGCGGCCCGTTCCGCGGGCCGGATCCGCTCCGGTTTTTGCACGGCGGCCCCGATACGGTCCGGTTTTTGCGCGGCGGCCCGTTCCGCGGGCCGGATCCGCTCCGGTTTTTGCGCGGCGGCCCCGGTCCGCTCCGGTTTTTGTGCGGCGGCCCGTTCCGCGGGCAGGAGACGGTCCGGTGTTTGCACGGCGGCCCCGATCCGGTCCGGTTTTTGCGCGGCGGCCCGTTCTGCGGGCCGGATCCGGTCCGGTTTTTGCGCGGCGGCCCCGAGCCGGTCCGGTTTTTGCGCGGCGGCCCGTTCCGCGGGCCGGATCCGATCCGGTTTTTGCGCGGCGGCCCCGAGCCGGTCCGGTTTTTGTGCGGCGGCCCGTTCCGCGGGCCGGATCCGCTCCGGTTTTTGCGCGGCGGCCCTGATACGGTCCGGTTTTTGCGCGGCGGCCCGTTCCGCGGGCCGGATCTGCTCCGGTTTTTGCGCGGCGGCCCCGATCCGCTCCGGTTTTTGCGTGGCGGCCCGTTCCGCGGGCCGGATCCGGTCCGGTTTTTGCGCGGCGGCCCCGATACGGTCCGGTTTTTGCGCGGCGGCCCGTTCCGCGGGCCGGATCCGCTCCGGTTTTTGCACGGCGGCCCGTTCCGCGGGCCGGATCCGGTCCGGTTTTTGCGCGGCGGCCCCGATCCGCTCCGGTTTTTGCGCGGCGGCCCGTTCTGCGGGCCGGATCCGCTCCGCTTTTTGCGCGGCGGCCCCGATCCGGTCCGGTTTTTGCGCGGCGGCCTGTTCAGCGGGCCGGATCCGCTCCGGTTTTTGCGCGGCGGCCCCGATCCACTCTGGTTTTTGCGCGGCGGCCCGTTCCGCGGGCCGGATCCGCTCCGGTTTTTGCGCGGCGGCCCCGATCCGGTCCGGTTTTTGTGGCGCGGCCCGTTCCGCGGGCCGGATCCGCTCCGGTTTTTGCGCGGCGGCCCCGAGCTGGTCCGGTTTTTGCGCGGCGGCCCGTTCCGCGGGCCGGATCCGCTCCGGTTTTTGCGCGGTGGCTCCGATCCGGTCCGGTTTTTGCGCGGCGGCCCGTTCCGCGGGCCGGATCCGGTCCGGTTTTTGCGCGGCGGCCCCGATCCGCTCCGGTTTTTGTGCGGCAGCCCGTTCCGCGGGCCGCATCCGGTCCGGTTTTTGCGCGGCGACCCCGATCCGGTCCGGTTTTTGCGCAGCGGCCCGTTCAGGGGGCCGGATCTGCTCCGGTTTTTGCGCGGCGGCCCCATTCCGCTCCGGTTTTTGCGTGGCGGCCCGTTCCGCGGGCCGGATCCGCTCCGGTTTTTGCGCGGCGGCCCCGATACGGTCCGGTTTTTGCGCCGCGGCCCGTTCCGCGGGCCGCATCCGCTCCGGTTTTTGCGCGGCGGCCCCGAGCCGGTCCGGTTTTTGCGCGGCGGCCCGTTCCGCGGGCCGGAGCCGGTCCATTTTTTGCGCGGCGGCCCCGAGCCTGTCTGGTTTTTGCGCGGCGGCCCGTTCCGCGGGCCGGATCCGCTCCGGTTTTTGCGCGGTGGCCCCGATCCGGTCCCGTTTTTGCGCGGCGGCCCGTTCCGCGGGCCGGATCCGCTCCGGTTTTTGCGCGGCGGCCCCGATCCGCTCCGGTTTTTGTGCGGCAGCCCGTTCCGCGGGCCGGAGCCGGTCCGGTTTTTGCACGGCGGCCCCGATCCTGTCCAGTTTTTGCGCGGCGGCCCGTTCCGCGGGCCGGATCCGCTCCGGTTTTTGCGCGGCGGCCCCGATCCGCTCCGGTTTTTGCGTGGCGGCCCGTTCCGCGGGCCGGATCCGCTCCGGTTTTTGCGCGGCGGCCCCGATACGGTCCGGTTTTTGCGCGGCGGCCCGTTCCGCGGGCCGGATCCGCTCCGGTTTTTGCACGGCGGCCCGTTCCGCGGGCCGGATCCGGTCCGGTTTTTGCGCGGCGGCCCCGATCCGCTCCGGTTTTTGCGCGGCGGCCCGTTCTGCGGGCCGGATCCGCTCCGGTTTTTGCGCGGTGGCTCCGATCCGCTCCGGTTTTTGCGCGGCGGCCCGTTCCGCGGGCCGGATCCGCTCCGGTTTTTGCGCGGCGGCCCCGATCCGCTCCGGTTTTTGTGCGGCAGCCCGTTCCGCGGGCCGGAGCCGGTCCGGTTTTTGCGCGGCGGCCCCGATCCGCTCCGGTTTTTGCGCAGCGGCCCGTTCAGGGGGCCGGATCTGCTCCGGTTTTTGCGCGGCGGCCCCGATCCGCTCCGGTTTTTGCGTGGCGGCCCGTTCCGCGGGCCGGATCCGCTCCGGTTTTTGCGCGGTGGCTCCGATACGGTCCGGTTTTTGCGCCGCGGCCCGTTCCGCGGGCCGCATCCGCTCCGCTTTTTGGGCGGCGGCCCCGAGCCGGTCCGGTTTTTGCGCGGCGGCCCGTTCCGCGGGCGGCATCCGCTCCGGTTTTTGCGCGGTGGCTCCGATCCGGTCCGGTTTTTGCGCGGCGGCCCGTTCCGCGGGCCGGAGCCGGTCCGGTTTTTGCGCGGCGGCCCCGAGCCTGTCTGGTTTTTGCGCGGCGGCCCGTTCCGCGGGCCGGATCTGCTCCGGTTTTTGCGCGGCGGCCCCGAGCCGGTCCGGTTTTTGTGCCGCGGCCCTTTCCGCGGGCCGGATCCGCTCCGGTTTTTGCGCGGCGGCCCCGATCCGCTCCGGTTTTTGCGCGGCGGCCCCGATCCATTCCGGTTTTTGTGCGGCAGCCCGTTCCCCGGGCCGGAGCCGTCCGGTTTTTGCACGGCGGCCCCGAGCCGCTCCGGTTTTTGCGCGGCGACCCGTTCCGCGGGCCGGATCCGCTCCGGTTTTTGCGCGGCGGCCCCGATCCGGTCCGGTTTTTGCGCGGCGGCCCGTTCCGCGGGCCGGATCCGCTCCGGTTTTTGCACGGCGGCCCCGATCCGGTCTGGTTTTTTCCGCGGCGGCCCGTTCCGCGGGCTGGATCCGCTCCGGTTTTTGCGCGGCGGCCCCGATCCTGTCCGGTTTTTGCGCGGCGGCCCGTTCTGCGGGCCGGATCCGCTCCGGTTTTTGCGCGGCGGCCCATTCCGCGGGCCCCGATCCGCTCCGGTTTTTGCGCGGCGGCCCCGATCCACTCCGGTTTTTGCGCGGCGGCCCCGTTCCGCGGGCCGGATCCGCTCCGGTTTTTGCGCGGCGGCCCCGATCCGGTCCGGTTTTTGCGCGGCGGCCCGTTCCGCGGGCCGGATCCGCTCCGGTTTTTGCACGGCGGCCCCGATCCGGTCTGGTTTTTCCGCGGCGGCCCGTTCCGCGGGCTGGATCCGCTCCGGTTTTTGCGCGGCGGCCCCGATCCGCTCCGGTTTTTGCGCGGCGGCCCATTCCGCGGGCCCCGATCCGCTCCGGTTTTTGCGCGGCGGCCCCGATCCACTCCGGTTTTTGCCCGGCGGCCCGTTCCGTGGGCCGCATCCAGTCCGGTTTTTGCGCCGCGGCCCGTTCCGCGGGCCGGATCCGCTCCGGTTTTTGCGCGGCGGCCCCGATCCTGTCTGGTTTTTGCGCGGCGGCCCGTTCCGCGTGCCGGATCCGCTCCGGTTTTTGCGCGGCGGCCCCGATCCGCTCCGGTTTTTGCGCGGCGTCCCGTTCCGCGGGCCGGATCCGCTCCGGTTTTTGCGCGGCGGGCCCGATCCGCTCCGGTTTTTGTGCGGCAGCCCGTTCCGCGGGCGGGAGCCGGTCCGGTTTTTGCACGGCGGCCCCGATCCGCTCCGGTTTTTGCGCGGCGGCCCGTTCCGCGGGCCGGATCCGCTCCGGTTTTTGCGCGGCGGCCCCGAGCCGGTCCGGTTTTTGCGCGGCAGCCCGTTCCGCGGGCCGGATCTGCTCCGGTTTTTGCGCGGTGGCCCCGATCCGCTCCGGTTTTTGCGCGGCGGCCCGTTCCGCGGGCCGGAGCCGCTCCGGTTTTTGCGCGGCGGCCCCGAGCCGCTCCGGTTTTTGCGCGGCGGCCCGTTCCGCGGGCCGCATCCGCTCCGGTTTTTGCGCGGCGGCCCCGAGCTGGTCCGGTTTTTGCGCGGCGGCCCGTTCCGCGGGCCGGATCCGCTCCGGTTTTTGCGCGGCGGCCCCGATCCGCTCCGGTTTTTCCGCGGCGGCCCGTTCCGCGGGCTGAATCCGGTCCGGTTTTTGCGCGGCGGCCCCGATCCGCTCCGGTTTTTGCGCGGCGGCCCGTTCTGCGGGCCGGATCCGCTCCGGTTTTTGCGCGGCGGCCCCGATCCGCTCCGGTTTTTGCGCGGCGGCCCGTTCCGCGGGCCGGATCCGGTCCGGTTTTTGCGCGGCGGCACCGATCCGGTCCGGTTTTTGCGCGGCGGCCCGTTCCGCGGGCCGCATCCGCTCCTGTTTTTGCGCGGTGGCCCCGAGCCGGTCCGGTTTTTGCGCGGCGGCCCCGATCCGCTCCGGTTTTTGCGCGGCGGCCCGTTCTGCGGGCCGGATCCGCTCCGGTTTTTGCGCGGCGGCCCCGATCCGCTCCGGTTTTTGCGCGGCGGCCCGTTCCGCGGGCCGGAGCCGGTCCGGTTTTTGCACGGCGGCCCCGATCCGCTCCGGTTTTTGCGCGGCGGCCTGTTCCGCGGGCCGGATCCGCTCCGGTTTTTGCGCGGCGGCCCCGAGCCGGTCCGGTTTTTGCGCGGCAGACCGTTCCGCGGGCCGGATCTGCTCCGGTTTTTGCGCGGTGGCCCCGATCCGCTCCGGTTTTTGCGCGGCGGCCCGTTCCGCGGGCCGGAGCCGCTCCGGTTTTTCCGCGGCGGCCCCGAGCCGCTCCGGTTTTTGCGCGGCGGCCCGTTCCGCGGGCCGCATCCGCTCCGGTTTTTGCGCGGCGGCCCCGAGCTGGTCCGGTTTTTGCGCGGCGGCCCGTTCCGCGGGCCGGATCCGCTCCGGTTTTTGCGCGGCGGCCCCGATCCGCTCCGGTTTTTCCGCGGCGGCCCGTTCCGCGGGCTGAATCCGGTCCGGTTTTTGCGCGGCGGCCCCGATCCGCTCCGGTTTTTGCGCGGCGGCCCGTTCTGCGGGCCGGATCCGCTCCGGTTTTTGCGCGGCGGCCCCGATCCGCTCCGGTTTTTGCGCGGCGGCCCGTTCCGCGGGCCGGATCCGGTCCGGTTTTTGCGCGGCGGCACCGAGCCGGTCCGGTTTTTTGCGCGGCGGCCCGTTCCGCGGGCCGCATCCGCTCCTGTTTTTGCGCGGTGGCCCCGAGCCGGTCCGGTTTTTGCGCGGCGGCCCGTTCCACGGGCCGGATCCGCTCCGGTTTTTGCGCGGTGGCCAGTTCCGCGGGCCGGATCCAGTCCGGTTTTTGCGTGGCAGCCCAGATCCGGTCCGGATTTTGCGCGGCGGCCCGTTCCGCGGGCCGGATCCGCTCCGGTTTTTGCGCGGCGGCCCGTTCCGCGGGCCGCATCCGCTCCGGTTTTTGCGCGGTGGCTCCGATCCGGTCCGGTTTTTGCGCGGCGGCCCGTTCCGCGGGCCGGATCCGGTCCGGTTTTTGCGCGGCGGCCCCGATCCGCTCCGGTTTTTGTGCCGCGGCCCGTTCCGCGGACCGGATCCGGTCCGGTTTTTGCGCGGCGCCCGTTCCGCGGGCCGCATCCGCTCCGGTTTTTGCGCGGTGGCTCCGATCCCGTACGGTTTTTGTCCGGCGGCCCGTTCCGCGGGCCGGATCCGGTCCGGTTTTTGCGCGGCGGCCCCGATCCGCTCCGGTTTTTGCGCGGCGGCCCGTTCCGCGGGCCGCATCCGCTCCGGTTTTTGCGCGGTGGCCCCGAGCCGGTCCGGTTTTTGCGCGGCGGCCCGTTCTGCGGGCCGGATCCGCTCCGGTTTTTGCGCGGCGGCCCCGATCCTGTCCGGTTTTTGCGCGGCGGCCCGTTCCGCGGGCCGCATCCGGTCCGGTTTTTGCGCGGCGGCCCCGATCCGGTCCGATTTTTGCGCGGCGGCCCGTTCCGCGGGCCGGATCTGGTCCGGTTTTTGCGCGGCGGCCCCGATCCCGTACGGTTTTTGTGCGGCAGCCCGTTCCGCGGGCCGGAGCCGGTCCGGTTTTTGCACGGCGGCCCCGATACGGTCCGGTTTTTGCGCGGCGGCCCGTTCCGCGGGCCGGATCCGCTCCGGTTTTTGCGCGGCGGCCCCGGTCCGCTCCGGTTTTTGTGCGGCGGCCCGTTCCGCGGGCAGGAGACGGTCCGGTGTTTGCACGGCGGCCCCGATCCGGTCCGGTTTTTGCGCGGCGGCCCGTTCTGCGGGCCGGAGCCGGTCCGGTTTTTGCGCGGCGGCCCCGAGCCGGTCCGGTTTTTGCGCGGCGGCCCGTTCCGCGGGCCGGATCCGCTCCGGTTTTTGCGCGGCGGCCCCGAGCCGGTCCGGTTTTTGTGCGGCGGCCCGTTCCGCGGGCCGGATCCGCTCCGGTTTTTGCGCGGCGGCCCTGATACGGTCCGGTTTTTGCGCGGCGGCCCGTTCCGCGGGCCGGATCCGCTCCGGTTTTTGCTCGGCGGACCCAATCCGCTCCGGTTTTTGCGCGGTGGCCCCGATCCGCTCCGGTTTTTGCGCGGCGGCCCGTTCCGCGGGCAGGAGACGGTCCGGTGTTTGCACGGCGGCCCCGATCCGGTCCGGTTTTTGCGCGGCGGCCCGTTCCGCGGGCCGGAGCCGGTCCGGTTTTTGCGCGGCGGCCCCGAGCCGGTCCGGTTTTTGCGCGGCGGCCCGTTCCGCGGGCCGGATCCGATCCGGTTTTTGCGCGGCGGCCCCGAGCCGGTCCGGTTTTTGTGCGGCGGCCCGTTCCGCGGGCCGGATCCGCTCCGGTTTTTGCGCGGCGGCCCTGATACGGTCCGGTTTTTGCGCGGCGGCCCGTTCCGCGGGCCGGATCCGCTCCGGTTTTTGCTCGGCGGACCCAATCCGCTCCGGTTTTTGCGCGGTGGCCCCGAGCCGGTCCGGTTTTTGCGCGGCGGCCCGTTCCGCGGGCCGCATCCGCTCCGGTTTTTGAGCGGCGGCCCCGATCCGGTCCGATTTTTGCGCGGTGGCCCGTTCCGCGGGCCGGATCCACTCCGGTTTTTGCGCGGCGGCCCCGATCCGGTCCGGTTTTTGCGCGGCGGCCCGTTCCGCGGGCCGGATCCGGTCCGGTTTTTGCGCGGCGGCCCCGATCCGCTCCGGTTTTTGCGCGGCGGCCCGTTCTGCGGGCCGTATCCGCTCCGGTTTTTGCGCGGCGGCCCATTCCGCGGGCCGGATCCGGTCCGGTTTTTGCGCGGCGGCCCCGATCCACTCCGGTTTTTGCGCGGCGGCCCGTTCCGCGGGCCGGATCCGCTCCGGTTTTTGCGCGGTGGCTCCGATCCGCTCCGGTTTTTGCCCGGCGGCCCGTTCCGTGGGCCGCATCCAGTCCGGTTTTTGCGCCGCGGCCCGTTCCGCGGGCCGGATCCGCTCCGGTTTTTGCACGGCGGCCCCGATCCGCTCCGGTTTTTGCGCGGCGGCCCGTTCCGCGGGCCGGATCCGCTCCGGTTTTTGTGCGGCGGCCCAGAGCCGGTCCGGTTTTTGCGCGGCAGCCCGTTCCGCGGGCCGGATCCGGTCCGCTTTTTGCGCGGCGGCCCCGAGCTGGTCCGGTTTTTGCGCGGCGGCCCGTTCCGCGGGCCGGATCCGCTCCGGTTTTTGCGCGGCGGCCCCGATCCGCTCCGGTTTTTTCCGCGGCGGCCCGTTCCGCGGGCTGAATCCGGTCCGGTTTTTGCGCGGCGGCCCCGATCCGCTCCGGTTTTTGCGCGGCGGCCCGTTCTGCGGGCCGGATCCGCTCCGGTTTTTGCGCGGCGGCCCCGATCCGCTCCGGTTTTTGCGCGGCGGCCCGTTCTGCGGGCCGGATCCGGTCCGGTTTTTGCGCGGCGGCACCGAGCCGGTCCGGTTTTTGCGCGGCGGCCCGTTCCGCGGGCCGCATCCGCTCCTGTTTTTGCGCGGTGGCCCCGAGCCGGTCCGGTTTTTGCGCGGCGGCCCGTTCCACGGGCCGGATCCGCTCCGGTTTTTGCGCGGTGGCCAGTTCCGCGGGCCGGATCCAGTCCGGTTTTTGCGCGGCAGCCCAGATCCGGTCCGGATTTTGCGCGGCGGCCCGTTCCGCGGGCCGGATCCGCTCCGGTTTTTGCGCGGCGGCCCGTTCCGCGGGCCGCATCCGCTCCGGTTTTTGCGCGGTGGCTCCGATCCGGTCCGGTTTTTGCGCGGCGGCCCGTTCCGCGGGCCGGATCCGGTCCGGTTTTTGCGCGGCGGCCCCGATCCGCTCCGGTTTTTGTGCCGCGGCCCGTTCCGCGGACCGGATCCGGTCCGGTTTTTGCGCGGCGCCCGTTCCGCGGGCCGCATCCGCTCCGGTTTTTGCGCGGTGGCTCCGATCCGGTCCGATATTTGCGCAGCGGCCCGTTCCGCGGGCCGCATCCGGTCCGGTTTTTGCGCGGCGGCCCCGATCCGGTCCGATTTTTGCGCGGCGGCCCGTTCCGCGGGCCGCATCCAGTCCGGTTTTTGCGCGGCGGCCCCGATCCCGTACGGTTTTTGTGCGGCAGCCCGTTCCGCGGGCCGGAGCCGGTCCGGTTTTTGCACGGCGGCCCCGATACGGTCCGGTTTTTGCACGGCGGCCCGTTCCGCGGGCCGGATCCGCTCCGGTTTTTGCGCGGCGGCCCCGAGCCGGTCCGGTTTTTGCGCGGCGGCCCGTTCCGCGGGCCGGATCCGATCCGGTTTTTGCGCGGCGGCCCCGAGCCGATCCGGTTTTTGTGCGGCGGCCCGTTCCGCGGGCCGGATCCGCTCCGGTTTTTGCGCGGCGGCCCTGATACGGTCCGGTTTTTGCGCGGCGGCCCGTTCCGCGGGCCGGATCCGCTCCGGTTTTTGCTCGGCGGACCCAATCCGCTCCGGTTTTTGCGCGGTGGCCCCGAGCCGGTCCGGTTTTTGCGCGGCGGCCCGTTCCGCGGGCCGCATCCGCTCCGGTTTTTGCGCGGCGGCCCCGATCCGGTCCGATTTTTGCGCGGTGGCCCGTTCCGCGGGCCGGATCCGCTCCGGTTTTTGCGCGGCGGCCCCGATCTGCTCCGGTTTTTGCGCGGCGGCCCGTTCCGCGGGCCGGATCCGCTCCGGTTTTTGCGCGGCGGCCCCGATCCACTCTGGTTTTTGCGCGGCGGCCCGTTCCGCGGGCCGGATCCGCTCCGGTTTTTGCGCGGCGGCCCCGATCCGCTCCGGTTTTTGCGCGGCGGCCCGTTCCGCGGGCCGGATCCGCTCCGGTTTTTGCGCGGTGGCTCCGATCCGCTCCGGTTTTTGCGCGGTGGCCCGTTCCGCGGGCCGCATCCAGTCCGGTTTTAGCGCGGCGGCCCCGATCCGGTCCGGTTTTTGCGCGGCGGCCCGTTCCGCGGGCCGGATCCGGTCCGGTTTTTGCGCGGCGGCCCCGATCCGCTCCGGTTTTTGCGCGGCGGCCCGTTCTGCGGGCCGGATCCGCTCCGGTTTTTGCGCAGCGGCCCATTCCGCGGGCCGGATCCAGTCCGGTTTTTGCGCGGCGGCCCCGATCCACTCCGTTTTTTGCGCGGCGGCCCGTTCCGCGGGCCGGATCCGCTCCGGTTTTTGCGCGGTGGCTCCGATCCGGTCCGGTTTTTGCCCGGCGGCCCGTTCCGTGGGCCGCATCCAGTCCGGTTTTTGCGCCGCGGCCCGTTCCGCGGGCCGGATCCGCTCCGGTTTTTGCACGGCGGCCTAGATCCGCTCCGGTTTTTGTGCGGCGGCCCGTTCCGCGGGCCGGATCCGGTCCGGTTTTTGCGCGGCGGCCCAGAGCCGGTCCGGTTTTTGCGCGGCAGCCCGTTCCGCGGGCCGGATCCGCTCCGCTTTTTGCGCGGCGGCCCCGAGCTGGTCCGGTTTTTGCGCGGCGGCCCGTTCCGCGGGCCGGATCCGCTCCGGTTTTTGCGCGGCGGCCCTGATCCGCTCTGGTTTTTCCGCGGCGGCCCGTTCCGCGGGCTGGATCCGGTCCGGTTTTTGCGCGGCGGCCACGATCCGCTCCGGTTTTTGCGCGGCGGCCCGTTCTGCGGGCCGGATCCGCTCCGGTTTTTGCGCGGCGGCCCCGATCCGCTCCGGTTTTTGCGCGGCGGCCCGTTCCGCGGGCCGGATCCGGTCCGGTTTTTGCGCGGCGCCCCCGATCCACTCTGGTTTTTGCGCGGCGGCCCATTCCGCGGGCCGGATCCGGTCCGGTTTTTGCGCGGCGGCCCCGATCCGCTCCGGTTTTTGTGCCGCGGCCCGTTCCGCGGGCCGGATCCGCTCCGGTTTTTGCGCGGCGGCCCCGATCCGCTCCGGTTTTTGCGCGGCGGCCCGTTCCGCGGGCCGGATCCGCTCCGGTTTTTGCGCGGTGGCCCCGATCCGGTCCGGTTTTTGCGCGGCGGCCCGTTCCGCGGGCCGGATCCGCTCCGGTTTTTGCGCGGTGGCCCCGATCCGGTCCGGTTTTTGCGCGGCGGCCCGTTCCGCGGGCCGGATCCGGTCCGGTTTTTGCGCGGCGGCCCCGATCCGCTCCGGTTTTTGTGTGGCAGCCCGTTCCGCGGGCCGGAGCCGGTCCGGTTTTTGCACGGCGGCCCCGATCCTGTCCAGTTTTTGCGCGGCGGCCCGTTCCGCGGGCCGGATCTGCTCTGGTTTTTGCGCGGCGGCCCCGATCCGCTCCGGTTTTTGCGTGGCGGCCCGTTCCGCGGGCCGGATCCGCTCCGGTTTTTGCGCGGCGGCCCCGATACGGTCCGGTTTTTGCGCGGCGGCCCGTTCCGCGGGCCGGATCCGCTCCGGTTTTTGCACGGCGGCCCGTTCCGCGGGCCGGATCCGGTCCGGTTTTTGCGCGGCGGCCCCGATCCGCTCCGGTTTTTGCGCGGCGGCCCGTTCTGCGGGCCGGATCCGCTCCGCTTTTTGCGCGGCGGCCCCGATCCGGTCCGGTTTTTGCGCGGCGGCCCGTTCCGCGGGCCGGATCCGGTCCGGTTTTTGCGCGGCGGCCCCGATCCACTCTGGTTTTTGCGCGGCGGCCCGTTCCGCGGGCCGGATCCGGTCCGGTTTTTGCGCGGCGGCCCCGATCCGCTCCGGTTTTTGTGCCGCGGCCCGTTCCGCGGGCCGGAGCCGCTCCGGTTTTTGCGCGGCGGCCCCGATCCGCTCCGGTTTTTGCGCGGTGGCCCGTTCCGCGGGCCGGATCCGCTCCGGTTTTTGCGCGGTGGCTCCGATCCGGTCCGGTTTTTGCGCGGCGGCCCGTTCCGCGGGCCGGATCCGCTCCGGTTTTTGCGCGGCGGCCCCGATCCGCTCCGGTTTTTGTGCGGCAGCCCGTTCCGCGGGCCGGAGCCGGTCCGGTTTTTGCGCGGCGGCCCCGATCCGCTCCGGTTTTTGCGTGGCGGCCCGTTCCGCGGGCCGGATCCGCTCCGGTTTTTGCGCGGCGGCCCCGATACGGTCCGGTTTTTGCGCCGCGGCCCGTTCCGCGGGCCGCATCCGCTCCGCTTTTTGGGCGGCGGCCCCGAGCCGGTCCGGTTTTTGCGCGGCGGCCCGTTCCGCGGGCGGCATCCGCTCCGATTTTTGCGCGGTGGCTCCGATCCGGTCCGGTTTTTGCGCGGCGGCCCGTTCCGCGGGCCGGAGCCGGTCCATTTTTTGCGCGGCGGCCCCGAGCCTGTCTGGTTTAGGCGCGGCGGACCGTTCCGCGGGCCGGATCTGCTCCGGTTTTTGCGCGACGGCCCCGAGCCGGTCCGGTTTTTGTGCCGCGGCCCTTTCCGCGGGCCGGATCCGCTCCGGTTTTTGCGCGGCGGCCCCGATCCGCTCCGGTTTTTGCGCGGCGGCCCGTTCCGCGGGCCGGATCCGCTCCGGTTTTTGCGCGGCGGCCCCGATCCATTCCGGTTTTTGTGCGGCAGCCCGTTCCGCGGGCCGGAGCCGGTCCGGTTTTTGCACGGCGGACCCGAGCCGCTCCGGTTTTTCCGCGGCGACCCGTTCCGCGGGCCGGATCCGCTCCGGTTTTTGCGCGGCGGCCCCGATCCGCTCCGGTTTTTGCGCGGCGGCCCGTTCCGCGGGCCGGATCCGCTCCGGTTTTTGCACGGCGGCCCCGAGCCGGTCTGGTTTTTCCGCGGCGGCCCGTTCCGCGGGCTGGATCCGCTCCGGTTTTTGCACGGCGGCCCCGATCCAGTCCGGTTTTTGCGCCGCGGCCCGTTCCGCGGGCCGGATCTGCTCCGGTTTTTGCACGGCGGCCTAGATCCGCTCCGGTTTTTGTGCGGCGGCCCGTTCCGCGGGCCGGATCCGGTCCGGTTTTTGCGCGGCGGCCCCGATCCGCTCCGGTTTTTGCGCGGCAGCCCGTTCCGCGGGCCGGATCCGCTCCGCTTTTTGCGCGGCGGCCCCGAGCTGGTCCGGTTTTTGCGCGGCGGCCCGTTCCGCGGGCCGGATCCGCTCCGGTTTTTGCGCGGCGGCCCTGATCCGCTCTGGTTTTTCCGCGGCGGCCCGTTCCGCGGGCTGGATCCGGTCCGGTTTTTGCGCGGCGGCCACGATCCGCTCCGGTTTTTGCGCGGCGGCCCGTTCTGCGGGCCGGATCCGCTCCGGTTTTTGCGCGGCGGCCCCGATCCGCTCCGGTTTTTGCGCGGCGGCCCGTTCCGCGGGCCGGATCCGGTCCGGTTTTTGCGCGGCGCCCCCGATCCACTCTGGTTTTTGCGCGGCGGCCCATTCCGCGGGCCGGATCCGGTCCGGTTTTTGCGCGGCGGCCCCGATCCGCTCCGGTTTTTGTGCCGCGGCCCGTTCCGCGGGCCGGATCCGCTCCGGTTTTTGCGCGGCGGCCCCGATCCGCTCCGGTTTTTGCGCGGCGGCCCGTTCCGCGGGCCGGATCCGCTCCGGTTTTTGCGCGGTGGCCCCGATCCGGTCCGGTTTTTGCGCGGCGGCCCGTTCCGCGGGCCGGATCCGCTCCGGTTTTTGCGCGGTGGCCCCGATCCGGTCCGGTTTTTGCGCGGCGGCCCGTTCCGCGGGCCGGATCCGGTCCGGTTTTTGCGCGGCGGCCCCGATCCGCTCCGGTTTTTGTGTGGCAGCCCGTTCCGCGGGCCGGAGCCGGTCCGGTTTTTGCACGGCGGCCCCGATCCTGTCCAGTTTTTGCGCGGCGGCCCGTTCCGCGGGCCGGATCTGCTCCGGTTTTTGCGCGGCGGCCCCGATCCGCTCCGGTTTTTGCGTGGCGGCCCGTTCCGCGGGCCGGATCCGCTCCGGTTTTTGCGCGGCGGCCCCGATACGGTCCGGTTTTTGCGCGGCGGCCCGTTCCGCGGGCCGGATCCGCTCCGGTTTTTGCACGGCGGCCCGTTCCGCGGGCCGGATCCGGTCCGGTTTTTGCGCGGCGGCCCCGATCCGCTCCGGTTTTTGCGCGGCGGCCCGTTCTGCGGGCCGGATCCGCTCCGCTTTTTGCGCGGCGGCCCCGATCCGGTCCGGTTTTTGCGCGGCGGCCCGTTCCGCGGGCCGGATCCGCTCCGGTTTTTGCGCGGCGGCCCCGATCCACTCTGGTTTTTGCGCGGCGGCCCGTTCCGCGGGCCGGATCCGGTCCGGTTTTTGCGCGGCGGCCCCGATCCGCTCCGGTTTTTGTGCCGCGGCCCGTTCCGCGGGCCGGATCCGCTCCGGTTTTTGCGCGGCGGCCCCGATCCGCTCCGGTTTTTGCGCGGTGGCCCGTTCCGCGGGCCGGATCCGCTCCGGTTTTTGCGCGGTGGCTCCGATCCGGTCCGGTTTTTGCGCGGCGGCCCGTTCCGCGGGCCGGATCCGCTCCGGTTTTTGCGCGGCGGCCCCGATCCGCTCCGGTTTTTGTGCGGCAGCCCGTTCCGCGGGCCGGAGCCGGTCCGGTTTTTGCGCGGCGGCCCCGATCCGCTCCGGTTTTTGCGTGGCGGCCCGTTCCGCGGGCCGGATCCGCTCCGGTTTTTGCGCGGCGGCCCCGATACGGTCCGGTTTTTGCGCCGCGGCCCGTTCCGCGGGCCGCATCCGCTCCGCTTTTTGGGCGGCGGCCCCGAGCCGGTCCGGTTTTTGCGCGGCGGCCCGTTCCGCGGGCGGCATCCGCTCCGATTTTTGCGCGGTGGCTCCGATCCGGTCCGGTTTTTGCGCGGCGGCCCGTTCCGCGGGCCGGAGCCGGTCCATTTTTTGCGCGGCGGCCCCGAGCCTGTCTGGTTTAGGCGCGGCGGACCGTTCCGCGGGCCGGATCTGCTCCGGTTTTTGCGCGACGGCCCCGAGCCGGTCCGGTTTTTGTGCCGCGGCCCTTTCCGCGGGCCGGATCCGCTCCGGTTTTTGCGCGGCGGCCCCGATCCGCTCCGGTTTTTGCGCGGCGGCCCGTTCCGCGGGCCGGATCCGCTCCGGTTTTTGCGCGGCGGCCCCGATCCATTCCGGTTTTTGTGCGGCAGCCCGTTCCGCGGGCCGGAGCCGGTCCGGTTTTTGCACGGCGGACCCGAGCCGCTCCGGTTTTTCCGCGGCGACCCGTTCCGCGGGCCGGATCCGCTCCGGTTTTTGCGCGGCGGCCCCGATCCGCTCCGGTTTTTGCGCGGCGGCCCGTTCCGCGGGCCGGATCCGCTCCGGTTTTTGCACGGCGGCCCCGAGCCGGTCTGGTTTTTCCGCGGCGGCCCGTTCCGCGGGCTGGATCCGCTCCGGTTTTTGCACGGCGGCCCCGATCCAGTCCGGTTTTTGCGCCGCGGCCCGTTCCGCGGGCCGGATCTGCTCCGGTTTTTGCACGGCGGCCTAGATCCGCTCCGGTTTTTGTGCGGCGGCCCGTTCCGCGGGCCGGATCCGGTCCGGTTTTTGCGCGGCGGCCCCGATCCGCTCCGGTTTTTGCGCGGCAGCCCGTTCCGCGGGCCGGATCCGCTCCGCTTTTTGCGCGGCGGCCCCGAGCTGGTCCGGTTTTTGCGCGGCGGCCCGTTCCGCGGGCCGGATCCGCTCCGGTTTTTGCGCGGCGGCCCTGATCCGCTCTGGTTTTTCCGCGGCGGCCCGTTCCGCGGGCTGGATCCGGTCCGGTTTTTGCGCGGCGGCCACGATCCGCTCCGGTTTTTGCGCGGCGGCCCGTTCTGCGGGCCGGATCCGCTCCGGTTTTTGCGCGGCGGCCCCGATCCGCTCCGGTTTTTGCGCGGCGGCCCGTTCCGCGGGCCGGATCCGGTCCGGTTTTTGCGCGGCGCCCCCGATCCACTCTGGTTTTTGCGCGGCGGCCCATTCCGCGGGCCGGATCCGGTCCGGTTTTTGCGCGGCGGCCCCGATCCGCTCCGGTTTTTGTGCCGCGGCCCGTTCCGCGGGCCGGATCCGCTCCGGTTTTTGCGCGGCGGCCCCGATCCGCTCCGCTTTTTGCGCGGCGGCCCGTTCCGCGGGCCGGATCCGCTCCGGTTTTTGCGCGGTGGCCCCGATCCGGTCCGGTTTTTGCGCGGCGGCCCGTTCCGCGGGCCGGATCCGCTCCGGTTTTTGCGCGGTGGCCCCGATCCGGTCCGGTTTTTGCGCGGCGGCCCGTTCCGCGGGCCGGATCCGGTCCGGTTTTTGCGCGGCGGCCCCGATCCGCTCCGGTTTTTGTGTGGCAGCCCGTTCCGCGGGCCGGAGCCGGTCCGGTTTTTGCACGGCGGCCCCGATCCTGTCCAGTTTTTGCGCGGCGGCCCGTTCCGCGGGCCGGATCTGCTCCGGTTTTTGCGCGGCGGCCCCGATCCTCTCCGGTTTTTGCGTGGCGGCCCGTTCCGCGGGCCGGATCCGCTCCGGTTTTTGCGCGGCGGCCCCGATACGGTCCGGTTTTTGCGCGGCGGCCCGTTCCGCGGGCCGGATCCGCTCCGGTTTTTGCACGGCGGCCCGTTCCGCGGGCCGGATCCGGTCCGGTTTTTGCGCGGCGGCCCCGATCCGCTCCGGTTTTTGCGCGGCGGCCCGTTCTGCGGGCCGGATCCGCTCCGCTTTTTGCGCGGCGGCCCCGATCCGGTCCGGTTTTTGCGCGGCGGCCCGTTCCGCGGGCCGGATCCGGTCCGGTTTTTGCGCGGCGGCCCCGATCCACTCTGGTTTTTGCGCGGCGGCCCGTTCCGCGGGCCGGATCCGGTCCGGTTTTTGCGCGGCGGCCCCGATCCGCTCCGGTTTTTGTGCCGCGGCCCGTTCCGCGGGCCGGATCCGCTCCGGTTTTTGCGCGGCGGCCCCGATCCGCTCCGGTTTTTGCGCGGTGGCCCGTTCCGCGGGCCGGATCCGCTCCGGTTTTTGCGCGGTGGCTCCGATCCGGTCCGGTTTTTGCGCGGCGGCCCGTTCCGCGGGCCGGATCCGCTCCGGTTTTTGCGCGGCGGCCCCGATCCGCTCCGGTTTTTGTGCGGCAGCCCGTTCCGCGGGCCGGAGCCGGTCCGGTTTTTGCGCGGCGGCCCCGATCCGCTCCGGTTTTTGCGTGGCGGCCCGTTCCGCGGGCCGGATCCGCTCCGGTTTTTGCGCGGCGGCCCCGATACGGTCCGGTTTTTGCGCCGCGGCCCGTTCCGCGGGCCGCATCCGCTCCGCTTTTTGGGCGGCGGCCCCGAGCCGGTCCGGTTTTTGCGCGGCGGCCCGTTCCGCGGGCGGCATCCGCTCCGATTTTTGCGCGGTGGCTCCGATCCGGTCCGGTTTTTGCGCGGCGGCCCGTTCCGCGGGCCGGAGCCGGTCCATTTTTTGCGCGGCGGCCCCGAGCCTGTCTGGTTTAGGCGCGGCGGACCGTTCCGCGGGCCGGATCTGCTCCGGTTTTTGCGCGACGGCCCCGAGCCGGTCCGGTTTTTGTGCCGCGGCCCTTTCCGCGGGCCGGATCCGCTCCGGTTTTTGCGCGGCGGCCCCGATCCGCTCCGGTTTTTCCGCGGCGGCCCGTTCCGCGGGCCGGATCCGCTCCGGTTTTTGCGCGGCGGCCCCGATCCGCTCCGGTTTTTCTGCGGCGGCCCGTTCCGCGGGCTGAATCCGGTCCGGTTTTTGCGCGGCGGCCCCGATCCGCTCCGGTTTTTGCGCGGCGGCCCGTTCTGCGGGCCGGATCCGCTCCGGTTTTTGCGCGGCGGCCTCGATCCGGTCCGGTTTTTGCGCGGCGGCCCGTTCCGCGGGCCGGATCCGGTCCGGTTTTTGCGCGGCGGCACCGAGCCGCTCCGGTTTTTGCGCGGCGGCCCGTTCCGCGGGCCGCATCCGCTCCGGTTTTTGCGCGGCGGCCCCGAGCCTGTCTGGTTTTTGCGCGGCGGCCAGTTCCGCGGGCCGGATCCGATCCGGTTTTTGCGCGGCGGCCCCGATCCGGTCCGGTTTTTGCGCGGCGGCCCGTTCCGCGGGCCGCATCCGCTCCTGTTTTTGCGCGGTGGCCCCGAGCCGGTCCGGTTTTTGCGCGGCGGCCCGTTCCACGGGCCGGATCCGCTCCGGTTTTTGCGCGGTGGCCAGTTCCGCGGGCCGGATCCAGTCCGGTTTTTGCGCGGCAGCCCCGATCCGGTCCGGATTTTGCGCGGCGGCCCGTTCCGCGGGCCGGATCCGCTCCGGTTTTTGCGCGGCGGCCCGTTCCGCGGCCCGCATCCGCTCCGGTTTTTGCGCGGTGGCTCCGATCCGGTCCGGTTTTTGCGCGGCGGCCCGTTCCGCGGGCCGGATCCGCTCCGGTTTTTGCGCGGCGGCCCCGATCCGCTCCGGTTTTTGCGCGGCGGCCCGTTCCGCGGGCCGGATCCGCTCCGGTTTTTGCGCGGTGGCCCCGAGCCGGTCCGGTTTTTGCGCGGCGGCCCGTTCCGCGGGCCGGATCCGCTCCGGTTTTTGCGCGGCGGCCCCGATCCTGTCCGGTTTTTGCGCGGCGGCCCGTTCCGCGGGCCGGATCCGCTCCGGTTTTTGCGCGGTGGCTCCGATCCGGTCCGATATTTGCGCAGCGGCCCGTTCCGCGGGCCGCATCCGGTCCGGTTTTTGCGCGGCGGCCCCGATCCGGTCCGATTTTTGCGCGGCGGCCCGTTCCACGGGCCGGATCTGGTCCGGTTTTTGCGCGGCGGCCCCGATCCCGTACGGTTTTTCCGCGGCGGCCCGTTCCGCGGGCCGGAGCCGCTCCGGTTTTTGGGCGGCGGCCCCGAGCCGGTCCGGTTTTTGCGCGGCGGCCCGTTCCGCGGGCGGCATCCGCTCCGGTTTTTGCGCGGTGGCTCCGATCCGGTCCGGTTTTTGCGCGGCGGCCCGTTCCGCGGGCCGGAGCCGGTCCATTTTTTGCGCGGCGGCCCCGAGCCTGTCTGGTTTTTGCGCGGCGGCCCGTTCCGCGGGCCGGATCTGCTCCGGTTTTTGCGCGGCGGCCCCGAGCCGGTCCGGTTTTTGTGCCGCGGCCCTTTCCGCGGGCCGGATCTGCTCCGGTTTTTGCGCGGCGGCCCCGATCCGCTCCGGTTTTTGCGCGGCGGCCCCGTTCCGCGGGCCAGATCCGCTCCGGTTTTTGCGCGGCGGCCCCGATCCATTCCGGTTTTTGTGCGGCAGCCCGTTCCGCGGGCCGGAGCCGTCCGGTTTTTGCACGGCGGCCCCGAGCCGCTCCGGTTTTTGCGCGGCGACCCGTTCCGCGGGCCGGATCCGCTCCGGTTTTTGCGCGGCGGCCCCGATCCGGTCCGGTTTTTGCGCGGCGGCCCGTTCCGCGGGCCGGATCCGCTCCGGTTTTTGCACGGCGGCCCCGATCCGGTCTGGTTTTTCCGCGGCGGCCCGTTCCGCGGGCTGGATCCGCTCCGGTTTTTGCGCGGCGGCCCCGATCCGGTCCGGTTTTTGCGCGGCGGCCCGTTCTGCGGGCCGGATCCGCTCCGGTTTTTGCGCGGCGGCCCATTCCGCGGGCCGGATCCGCTCCGGTTTTTGCGCGGCGGCCCCGATCCACTCCGGTTTTTGCGCGGCGGCCCGTTCCGCGGGCCGGATCCGCTCCGGTTTTTGCGCGGTGGCTCCGATCCGCTCCGGTTTTTGCCCGGCTGCCCGTTCCGTGGGCCGCATCCAGTCCGGTTTTTGCGCGGCGGCCCGTTCCGCGGGCCGGATCCGCTCCGGTTTTTGCGCGGCGGCCCCGATCCGCTCCGGTTTTTGCGCGGCGGCCCGTTCCGCGGGCCGGATCCGCTCCGGTTTTTGCGCGGCGGCCCCGATCCGCTCCGGTTTTTGCGCGGCGTCCCGTTCCGCGGGCCGGATCCGCTCCGGTTTTTGCGCGGCGGCCCCGATCCGCTCCGGTTTTTGCGCGGCGTCCCGTTCCGCGGGCCGGATCCGCTCCGGTTTTTGCGCGGCGGCCCCGATCCGCTCCGGTTTTTGTGCGGCAGCCCGTTCCGCGGGCCGGAGCCGGTCCGGTTTTTGCACGGCGGCCCCGATCCGCTCCGGTTTTTGCGCGGCGGCCCGTTCCGCGGGCCGGATCCGCTCCGGTTTTTGCGCGGCGGCCCCGAGCCGGTCCGGTTTTTGCGCGGCGGCCCGTTCCGCTGGCCGGATCTGCTCCGGTTTTTGCGCGGTGGCCCCGATCCGCTCCGGTTTTTGCGCGGCGGCCCGTTCCGCGGGCCGGATCCGGTCCGGTTTTTGCGCGGCGGCCCCGAGCCGCTCCGGTTTTTGCGCGGCGGCCCGTTCCGCGGGCCGGATCCGCTCCGGTTTTTGCGCGGCGGCCCCGAGCTGGTCCGGTTTTTGCGCGGCGGCCCGTTCCGCGGGCCGGATCCGCTCCGGTTTTTGCGCGGCGGCCCCGATCCGCTCCGGTTTTTCCGCGGCGGCCCGTTCCGCGGGCTGAATCCGGTCCGGTTTTTGCGCGGCGGCCCCGATCCGCTCCGGTTTTTGCGCGGCGGCCCGTTCTGCGGTCCGGATCCGCTCCGGTTTTTGCGCGGCGGCCCCGATCCGCTCCGGTTTTTGCGCGGCGGCCCGTTCCGCGGGCCGGATCCGCTCCGGTTTTTGCGCGGCGGCACCGAGCCGGTCCGGTTTTTGCGCGGCGGCCCGTTCCGCGGGCCGCATCCGCTCCGGTTTTTGCGCGGTGGCCCCGAGCCGGTCCGGTTTTTGCGCGGCGGCACGTTCCACGGGCCGGATCCGCTCCGGTTTTTGCGCGGTGGCCAGTTCCGCGGGCCGGATCCAGTCCGGTTTTTGCGCGGCAGCCCAGATCCGGTCCCGATTTTGCGCGGCGGCCCGTTCCGCGGGCCGGATCCGCTCCGGTTTTTGCGCGGCGGCCCGTTCCGCGGGCCGCATCCGCTCCGGTTTTTGCGCGGTGGCTCCGATCCGGTCCGGTTTTTGCGCGGCGGCCCGTTCCGCGGGCCGGATCCGGTCCGGTTTTTGCGCGGCGGCCCCGATCCGCTCCGGTTTTTGTGCCGCGGCCCGTTCCGCGGACCGGATCCGCTCCGGTTTTTGCGCGGCGGCCCGTTCCGCGGGCCGCATCCGCTCCGGTTTTTGCGCGGTGGCTCCGATCCCGTACGGTTTTTGCGCGGCGGCCCGTTCTGCGGGCCGGATCCGCTCCGGTTTTTGCGCGGCGGCCCCGATCCTGTCCGGTTTTTGCGCGGCGGCCCGTTCCGCGGGCCGGATCCGCTCCGGTTTTTGCGCGGTGGCTCCGATCCGGTCCGATATTTGCGCAGCGGCCCGTTCCGCGGGCCGCATCCGGTCCGGTTTTTGCGCGGCGGCCCCGAGCCGGTCCGATTTTTGCGCGGCGGCCCGTTCCGCGGGCCGGATCTGGTCCGGTTTTTGCGCGGCGGCCCCGATCCCGTACGGTTTGTGTGCGGCAGCCCGTTCCGCGGGCCGGAGCCGGTCCGGTTTTTGCACGGCGGCCCCGATACGGTCCGGTTTTTGCGCGGCGGCCCGTTCCGCGGGACGGATCCGCTCCGGTTTTTGCGCGGCGGCCCCGATCCGCTCCGGTTTTTGCGCGGCGGCCCGTTCCGCGGGCCGGATCCGCTCCGGTTTTTGCGCGGCGGCCCCGATCCGCTCCGGTTTTTGTGCGGCGGCCCGTTCCGCGGGCCGGAGACGGTCCGGTGTTTGCACGGCGGCCCCGATCCGGTCCGGTTTTTGCGCGGCGGCCCGTTCCGCGGGCCGGAGCCGGTCCGGTTTTTGCGCGGCGGCCCCGAGCCGGTCCGGTTTTTGCGCGGCGGCCCGTTCCGCGGGCCGGATCCGATCCGGTTTTTGCGCGGCGGCCCCGAGCCGGTCCGGTTTTTGTGCGGCGGCCCGTTCCGCGGGCCAGATCCGCTCCGGTTTTTGCGCGGCGGCCCTGATACTGTCCGGTTTTTGCGCGGCGGCCCGTTCCGCGGGCCGGATCCGCTCCGGTTTTTGCTCGGCGGACCCAATCCGCTCCGGTTTTTGCGCGGCGGCCCCGATCCGCTCCGGTTTTTGCGCGGCGGCCCGTTCCGCGGGCCGGATCCGCTCCGGTTTTTGCGCGGTGGCTCCGATCCGCTCCGGTTTTTGCGCGGTGGCCCGTTCCGCGGGCCGCATCCAGTCAGGTTTTTGCGCGGCGGCCCCGATCCGCTCCGGTTTTTGCGCCGCGGCCCGTTCCGCGGACCGGATCCGGTCCGGTTTTTGCGCGGCGGCCCCGATCCGCTCCGGTTTTTGCGCGGCGGCCCGTTCTGCGGGCCGGATCCGCTCCGGTTTTTGCGCGGCGGCCCATTCCGCGGGCCGGATCCGCTCCGGTTTTTGCGCGGCGGCCCCGATCCACTCCGGTTTTTGCGCGGCGGCCCGTTCCGCGGGCCGGATCCGCTCCGGTTTTTGCGCGGTGGCTCCGATCCGGTCCGGTTTTTGCCCGGCGGTCCGTTCCGTGGGCCGCATCCAGTCCGGTTTTTGCGCCGCGGCCCGTTCCGCGGGCCGGATCCGCTCCGGTTTTTGCACGGCGGCCCCGATCCGCTCCGGTTTTTGCGCGGCGGCCCGTTCCGCGGGCCGCATCCGGTCCGGTTTTTGCGCGGCGGCCCCGAGCCGGTCCGGTTTTTGCGCGGCAGCCCGTTCCGCGGGCCGGATCCGGTCCGGTTTTTGCGCGGCGGCCCCGAGCCGCTCCGGTTTTTGCGCGGCGGCCCGTTCCGCGGGCCGGATCCGCTCCGCTTTTTGCGCGGCGGCCCCGAGCTGGTCCGGTTTTTGCGCGGCGGCCCGTTCCGCGGGCCGGATCCGCTCCGGTTTTTGCGCGGCGGCCCTGATCCGCTGTGGTTTTTCCGCGGCGGCCCGTTCCGCGGGCTGGATCCGGTCCGGTTTTTGCGCGGCGGCCACGATCCGCTCCGGTTTTTGCGCGGCGGCCCGTTCTGCGGGCCGGATCCGCTCCGGTTTTTGCGCGGCGGCCCCGATCCGCTCCGGTTTTTGCGCGGCGGCCCGTTCCGCGGGTCGGATCCGGTCCGGTTTTTGCGCGGCGGCCCCGATCCACTCTGGTTTTTGCGCGGCGGCCCGTTCCGCGGGCTGGATCCGGTCCGGTTTTTGCGCGGCGGCCCCGATCCGCTCCGATTTTTGCGCGGCGGCCCGTTCCGCGGGCCGGATCCGCTCCGCTTTTTGCGCGGCGGCCCCGATCCGCTCCGGTTTTTGCGCGGCGGCCCGTTCCGCGGGCCGGAGCCGCTCCGCTTTTTGCGCGGCGGCCCGTTCCGCGGGCGGATCCGGTCCGGTTTTTGCGCGGCGGCCCCGATCCGCTCCGGTTTTTGCGCGGCGGCCCGTTCCGCGGGCCGGATCCGCTCCGCTTTTTGCGCGGCGGCCCCGATCCGGTCCGGTTTTTGCGCGGCGGCCCGTTCCGCGGGCCGGATCCGGTCCGGTTTTTGCGCGGCGGCCCCGATCCTGTCCGGTTTTTGCGCGGCGGCCCGTTCCGCGGGCCGGATCCGCTCCGGTTTTTGCGCGGTGGCTCCGATCCGGTCCGGTTTTTGCGCGGCGGCCCGTTCCGCGGGCCGGATCCGCTCCGGTTTTTGCGCGGCGGCCCCGATCCGCTCCGGTTTTTGTGCGGCAGCCCGTTCCGCGGGCCGGATCCGCTCCGGTTTTTGCGCGGCGGCCCCGATCCGCTCCGTTTTTTGCGCAGCGGCCCGTTCAGGGGGCCGGATCTGCTCCGGTTTTTGCGCGGCGGCCCCGATCCGCTCCGGTTTTTGCGTGGCGGCCCCGTTCCGCGGGCCGGATCCGCTCCGGTTTTTGCGCGGCGGCCCCGATACGGTCCGGTTTTTGCGCCGCGGCCCGTTCCGCGGGCCGCATCCGCTCCGCTTTTTGGGCGGCGGCCCCGAGCCGGTCCGGTTTTTGCGCGGCGGCCCGTTCCGCGGGCCGGATCCGCTCCGGTTTTTGCGCGGCGGCCCCGATACGGTCCGGTTTTTGCGCGGCGGCCCGTTCCGCGGGCCGGATCCGCTCCGGTTTTTGCGCGGCGGCCCGTTCCGCGGGCGGATCCGGTCCGGTTTTTGCGCGGCGGCCCCGATCCGCTCCGGTTTTTGCGCGGCGGCCCGTTCTGCGGGCCGGATCCGCTCCGCTTTTTGCGCGGCGGCCCCGATACGGTCCGGTTTTTGCGCGGCAGCCCGTTCCGCGGGCCGGATCCGATCCGGTTTTTGCGCGGCGGCCCCGATCCGCTCCGGTTTTTGTGCGGCAGCCCGTTCCGCGGGCCGGAGCCGGTCCGGTTTTTGCACGGCGGCCCCGATCCGCTCCGGTTTTTGCGCGGCGGCCCGTTCCGCGGGCCGGATCCGCTCCGGTTTTTGCGCGGCGGCCCCGAGCCGGTCCGGTTTTTGCGCGGCGGCCCGTTCCGCTGGCCGGATCTGCTCCGGTTTTTGCGCGGTGGCCCCGATCCGCTCCGGTTTTTGCGCGGCGGCCCGTTCCGCGGGCCGGATCCGGTCCGGTTTTTGCGCGGCGGCCCCGAGCCGCTCCGGTTTTTGCGCGGCGGCCCGTTCCGCGGGCCGGATCCGCTCCGGTTTTTGCGCGGCGGCCCCGAGCTGGTCCGGTTTTTGCGCGGCGGCCCGTTCCGCGGGCCGGATCCGCTCCGGTTTTTGCGCGGCGGCCCCGATCCGCTCCGGTTTTTCCGCGGCGGCCCGTTCCGCGTGCTGAATCCGGTCCGGTTTTTGCGCGGCGGCCCCGATCCGCTCCGGTTTTTGCGCGGCGGCCCGTTCTGCGGTCCGGATCCGGTCCGGTTTTTGCGCGGCGGCCCCGATCCGCTCCGGTTTTTGCGCGGCGGCCCGTTCCGCGGGCCGGATCCGGTCCGGTTTTTGCGCGGCGGCCCCGATACGGTCCGGTTTTTGCGCGGCGGCCCGTTCCGCGGGCCGCATCCGCTCCTGTTTTTGCGCGGTGGCCCCGAGCCGGTCCGGTTTTTGCGCGGCGGCCCGTTCCACGGGCCGGATCCGCTCCGGTTTTTGCGCGGTGGCCAGTTCCGCGGGCCGGATCCAGTCCGGTTTTTGCGTGGCAGCCCAGATCCGGTCCGGATTTTGCGCGGCGGCCCGTTCCGCGGGCCGGATCCGCTCCGGTTTTTGCGCGGCGGCCCGTTCCGCGGGCCGCATCCGCTCTGGTTTTTGCGCGGTGGCTCCGATCCGGTCCGGTTTTTGCGCGGCGGCCCGTTCCGCGGGCCGGATCCGGTCCGGTTTTTGCGCGGCGGCCCCGATCCGCTCCGGTTTTTGTGCCGCGGCCCGTTCCGCGGACCGGATCCGGTCCGGTTTTTGCGCGGCGGCCCGTTCCGCGGGCCGCATCCGCTCCGGTTTTTGCGCGGTGGCTCCGATCCCGTACGGTTTTTGCCCGGCGGCCCGTTCCGCGGGCCGGATCCGGTCCGGATTTTGCGCGGCGGCCCCGATCCGGTCCGGTTTTTGCGCGGCGGCCTGTTCCGCGGGCCGGATCCGCTCCGGTTTTTGCGCGGTGGCCCCGAGCCGGTCCGGTTTTTGCGCGGCGGCCCGTTCTGCGGGCCGGATCCGCTCCGGTTTTTGCGCGGCGGCCCCGATCCTGTCCGGTTTTTGCGCGGCGGCCCCTTCCGCGGGCCGGATCCGCTCCGGTTTTTGCGCGGTGGCTCCGATCCGGTCCGATATTTGCGCAGCGGCCCGTTCCGCGGGCCGCATCCGGTCCGGTTTTTGCGCGGCGGCCCCGATCCGGTCCGATTTTTGCGCGGCGGCCCGTTCCGCGGGCCGGATCTGGTCCGGTTTTTGCGCGGCGGCCCCGATCCGCTCCGTTTTTTGCGCAGCAGCCCGTTCCGCGGGCCGGAGCCGGTCCGGTTTTTGCACGGCGGCCCCGATACGGTCCGGTTTTTGCGCGGCGGCCCGTTCCGCGGGCCGGATCCGCTCCGGTTTTTGCGCGGCGGCCCCGATCCGCTCCGGTTTTTGCGCGGCGGCCAGTTCCGCGGGCCGGATCCGATCCGGTTTTTGCGCGGCGGCCCCGATCCGCTCCGGTTTTTGTGCGGCGGCCCGTTCCGCGGGCCGGAGACGGTCCGGTGTTTGCACGGCGGCCCCGATCCGGTCCGGTTTTTGCGCGGCGGCCCGTTCCGCGGGCCGGAGCCGGTCCGGTTTTTGCGCGGCGGCCCCGATCCGCTCCGGTTTTTGCGCGGCGGCCCGTTCCGCGGGCCGGATCCGATCCGGTTTTTGCGCGGCGGCCCCGAGCCGGTCCGGTTTTTGTGCGGCGGCCCGTTCCGCGGGCCGGATCCGCTCCGGTTTTTGCGCGGCGGCCCTGATACTGTCCGGTTTTTGCGCGGCGGCCCGTTCCGCGGGCCGGATCCGCTCCGGTTTTTGCTCGGCGGACCCAATCCGCTCCGGTTTTTGCGCGGTGGCCCCGAGCCGGTCCGGTTTTTGCGCGGCGGCCCATTCCGCGGGCCGCATCCGCTCCGGTTTTTGCGCGGCGGCCCCGATCCGGTCCGATTTTTGCGCGGTGGCCCGTTCCGCGGGCCGGATCCGCTCCGGTTTTTGCGCGGCGGCCCCGATCCGCTCCGGTTTTTGCGCGGCGGCCCGTTCCGCGGGCCGGATCCGCTCCGGTTTTTGCGCGGCGGCCCCGATCCACTCTGGTTTTTGCGCGGCGGCCCGTTCCGCGGGCCGGATCCGCTCCGGTTTTTGCGCGGCGGCCCCGATCCGCTCCGGTTTTTGCGCGGCGGCCCGTTCCGCGGGCCGGATCCGCTCCGGTTTTTGCGCGGTGGCTCCGATCCGCTCCGGTTTTTGCGCGGTGGCCCGTTCCGCGGGCCGCATCCAGTCCGGTTTTTGCGCGGCGGCCCCGATCCGGTCCGGTTTTTGCGCCGCGGCCCGTTCCGCGGGCCGGATCCGGTCCGGTTTTTGCGCGGCGGCCCCGATCCGCTCCGGTTTTTGCGCGGCGGCCCGTTCTGCGGGCCGGATCCGCTCCGGTTTTTGCGCGGCGGCCCATTCCGCGGGCCGGATCCGCTCCGGTTTTTGCGCGGCGGCCCCCATCCACTCCGGTTTTTGCGCGGCGGCCCGTTCCGCGGGCCGGATCCGGTCCGGTTTTTGCGCGGTGGCTCCGATCCGGTCCGGTTTTTGCCCGGCGGTCCGTTCCGTGGGCCGCATCCAGTCCGGTTTTTGCGCCGCGGCCCGTTCCGCGGGCCGGATCCGCTCCGGTTTTTGCACGGCGGCCCCGATCCGCTCCGGTTTTTGCGCGGCGGCCCGTTCCGCGGGCCGGATCCGGTCCGGTTTTTGCGCGGCGGCCCAGAGCCGGTCCGGTTTTTGCGCGGCAGCCCGTTCCGCGGGCCGCATCCGCTCCGGTTTTTGCGCGGTGGCCCCGACCGCTCCGGTTTTTGCGCGGCGGCCCGTTCCGCGGGCCGGATCCGCTCCGCTTTTTGCGCGGCGGCCCCGAGCTGGTCCGGTTTTTGCGCGGCGGCCCGTTCCGCGGGCCGGATCCGCTCCGGTTTTTGCGCGGCGGCCCTGATCCGCTCTGGTTTTTCCGCGGCGGCCCGTTCCGCGGGCTGGATCCGGTCCGGTTTTTGCGCGGCGGCCACGATCCGCTCCGGTTTTTGCGCGGCGGCCCGTTCTGCGGGCCGGATCCGCTCCGGTTTTTGCACGGCGGCCCCGATCCGCTCCGGTTTTTGCGCGGCGGCCCGTTCCGCGGGCCGGATCCGCTCCGGTTTTTGCGCGGTGGCTCCGATCCACTCTGGTTTTTGCGCGGCGGCCCGTTCCGCGGGCCGGATCCGGTCCGGTTTTTGCGCGGCGGCCCCGATCCGCTCCGATTTTTGCGCGGCGGCCCGTTCCGCGGGCCGGATCCGCTCCGCTTTTTGCACGGCGGCCCCGATACGGTCCGGTTTTTGCGCGGCGGCCCGTTCCGCGGGCCGGATCCGCTCCGGTTTTTGCACGGCGGCCCGTTCCGCGGGCGGATCCGGTCCGGTTTTTGCGCGGCGGCCCCGATCCGCTCCGGTTTTTGCGCGGCGGCCCGTTCTGCGGGCCGGATCCGATCCGCTTTTTGCGCGGCGGCCCCGATCCGCTCCGGTTTTTGCGCGGCGGCCCGTTCCGCGGGCCAGATCCGCTCCGGTTTTTGTGCGGCGGCCCGTTCCGCGGGCCGGAGACGGTCCGGTGTTTGCACGGCGGCCCCGATCCGGTCCGGTTTTTGCGCGGCGGCCCGTTCCGCGGGCCGGAGCCGGTCCGGTTTTTGCGCGGCGGCCCCGAGCCGGTCCGGTTTTTGCGCGGCGGCCCGTTCCGCGGGCCGGATCCGATCCGGTTTTTGCGCGGCGGCCCCGAGCCGGTCCGGTTTTTGTGCGGCGGCCCGTTCCGCGGGCCAGATCCGCTCCGGTTTTTGCGCGGCGGCCCTGATACTGTCCGGTTTTTGCGCGGCGGCCCGTTCCGCGGGCCGGATCCGCTCCGGTTTTTGCTCGGCGGACCCAATCCGCTCCGGTTTTTGCGCGGCGGCCCCGATCCGCTCCGGTTTTTGCGCGGCGGCCCGTTCCGCGGGCCGGATCCGCTCCGGTTTTTGCGCGGTGGCTCCGATCCGCTCCGGTTTTTGCGCGGTGGCCCGTTCCGCGGGCCGCATCCAGTCAGGTTTTTGCGCGGCGGCCCCGATCCGCTCCGGTTTTT